>NW_023663249.1:0-32500 GCF_015228065.2 Penaeus monodon
CCCTTTTTCGGTTTGAGCTCCACTGCTGGAGTGGACCCAGGTATAGCAAGTTAAGGTCTGTTTCTAGATGTCAGCTAATATACTCGATCATCAGCCTTTTACAGCCTTCAGGGTTGCAAAGATAGAGTAACCAGCAATGTGCTGTTAGGAGACCCGAGTCCGAAAAAGTTTCAAGCATTCGGCCTTAGTCAAAACCATAGTTTAGAAGGTGGTAAATATCACCTGTATTTCCTGACTGGGACTGAGTGAAAGCTCTGGATGGTAATGATGTTTATTAACGGGCAAGTTGCACTCACTAGGAAGGTATACAGGTAATTCAGTCATGGGAAAATAGTTGAAAGATGTGTGCATCACCATTTATCACAGCGGAGTGATGCACAGGAAAACTAACACCAGATGTACTTAAAAATATCATAAAATATATATATTAATCCTAAGCTGGCGTCCCAACTCCATAATTGTTTTTATCCGTGATAGCAGCACGAAAACATACGAATTCTTAATTAAAAACAAGTTAATCTCCAACCCAAATGGAGAGTTAACTTAAAACAAACAACAAACAAAAAATAGTGCTGTAAAACTCTGGATAAAAACACTTGTGTAAAATAAAACATAAAAAGTGCAAAGTAAGAGAATTCCGACGCCAAGCAAACCAAACACCAAAAGGGGCACCGATCACGAAGACTGCCTGATCACCCCAAGGTCAGGCAGGAATCGACCAACACGAACGAAAACGATTTGTAAAAAAAAATAATAAAATAAGCGAGATTGTGTATCTCTTTCTCAGGAGGTACGGATCCTCAAGCTGAGAGGAAAAATAAATCCACTGGAGGTACGGATCCTCAAGCAGTGTTCTCTTAGTGAAGTGGTTCTTTAGTGCTCCTACACTTTGATTTTACAAAGTGCTGCTTTTGTGACAACGTAAGAGTGCACCCTGCATGTAGCAACACAGCACGTCACACGCCAAGTCCAAAAGAGACCAGGTGTCCCCTACACACAACCAAAAATAAAACGACTTATCTTTGTGGGGATAACGGGATCGGCAATCCTGGCGTAAAGCGAGGTAAATCCACAGGTAATCCATAAAAAGCAGGTAAATCCACAAAGCGAGCACTTAAAAAAACCGAGAGCGGAACCACTAACACGACAAAAGTTAGGACCGAACTGTCTTCCCCTCACAAAACTAGGGGTATTTATACCGAAAAAGACCCTCAGGTCATGCCCCAGGCATGGCGCGAAGCGAAGAAAATAAGCAAAGAACCACCAACCCGATAGTTCGGCAGTCGAAACAACCCAAAGACCCCAAACAACCATGAAAGAGAGAGAGGAAAAAGAAAAAGAACGACCCTTACCCTCGTCAGGGGTTACTGCGACACTTTAGAGCGTCGCCAAGAGATAGAATGATAGGAACGAATAAATAAGGTAAAGGAAGTAGTGTGTATAGGGATAGAATGCTGCACATTCACCTACGTACATGAATGTGAAAGTAGGTCAGTGACCGTGACGTAATCAGTGACCTTGACGAAACCACAAACCGCAAACCGCAACCAATGTCCACAACAACATAATCAATACCCGGAAATCATTAACCTACTTTCACATGTGCATTTTATGTTCGTACATGACGCATCATAAGAGAAATAATGAAACAAATGATGTTCTACAGACGAGTATCCCTCCAATGTAGGTGACCGTCATGAACTGGGCACCGGACAGGGATCAGTGTTTCAACTGTTGTGCAAAAGGTCACGGTGCCGACTCATGTTATTCGACTCCATACTGCCCTTATCATGGCACGCGCTCACATCCATGGGCTCACTGCTCGGCGTTCCCAGACCAGGTGAGTCAACGTACAGATTGCTCTCAGCACGCCAAGCAAACCGCCATTTTTTAGGGAAAAGCCAAAAACACCCAGACACGGCAACACTAAAGCACAATACCGGTAACGCATCACATTGTCTCAACTAGTTGCATCCCTAATGATATCACTCAGCCGCCATTGCTTCCAACTATATTAAAAGACAAACCTGCATATTTCTTCTTAGACACGGGTTTTCTTCTTGTTCTGCGTCTCTTTGGATACTTTGGGGGAATTTTCGAGTTTTCATTGGATTTGAAACCGGGAGCCCAAAACCCCATTTTCGGGTAACGGAGAAAAAGGTATCAGCTTTAGGCACAAAAGCCCTTTAAAACATTTCCCCTTGGGTAGTAAAAAATTTTTGCCCCAAAAATTTTTGTCGTATTAAATCAAAAATTTTCCCCCGGGAAACCTCTTGTTGGGTCATGATTTTAAAACCGTACAAAATTTCCCCCCAACCCGGGTAATAGCATTATTTTTAAAGGGTCGAATTCCCCAAAGGACTCCCTTTTCCCTATGGACGCCAACCGCCCCCTTCACAACCGCAATGACAACTATAAAGTCACACATCCCCATAGTCACCCCTTTCTACCCCTCGCCCCTCCTTCTTTTTCCTTTCCCTCCCCCCCCTTTGGGGACCGCAAATGAAAAATGGCCCCAAAGTTTATTGTTTGGGGCCCTACCACCCCCCTTTTTCCGGAAAATTTCTTGATTACGATAGGCGTTTCTTGTCCTTCGGAAATGGTATGCTTTGATATTCCCTGAAAATTACGATTTAAAAGGTTTGGGCAACATTCCCCTTTTTGGGTATAATATTACTGAAAATAAAAGTAAGGGTCCCATTATTTAACCTGACCCCGCTCCTTTGGGCTATTAAGGGCTGGTGTACCGAAATTTCCCCCCTACAATTCCCCGACTTCCATTTTGCGAATTTAAATTTACCTGTTTTTTTCCCCCCCCTGTTTTTTCTGCCACTGCAACATCATTTTTTCCCCCTGTTTGGGGAGAGCTCCTGATTGTTCTAAAGCAAATTTGATTTCATAAGGATATGATTTTTTAAAAAAACTTGTTTTTAAGGAATTCCCAAGCGTACCCCAACCCAAAGGGGAACCTTTCCTACGGAAAAACAACTTTGCTTCAACAGCCATTACCCTGGGAGCCTGAGGGTTTAACCCTTCATCCCTTCAATTATAAAAACCCCTCATTCACAGAAACGGCCTTGGAAAAGGGGGTTTTTAAAAAAAAGTTGACAGAATCTTTTTAAACCCCAAGGGAAATTTCACCCGGGGGCCCCCCCCCCTTCCTCCTTTTTTCCAAAAAAGGGATAATATTTTTCCCCCCAGTGGTCCCCCAACCGCAATTTGAAAAAGAAACCCATTCCCAAAAACCCTTCCCAATTCCTAATCTTAGATTGTTGTTGCAAGACTTTGGGCCTCAAAAAAATTTTTTTTCAATTTTGACCTTGTTTAAAGGTTTCCCTGAAAACCCCTAGGGCCCTCCTGAGAGCGTGTAAATATACGGTTTTCTGACTCATTGGGACACTTAAATTTTTTAAAGTATCCCCTTTTTGGGCCCCTTCGCAAATCCCTTCTTACATTTAGCAGATTAAGTCACTTGTATTCCGGGATTAATTTAACGATCAGGC
This sequence comes from Penaeus monodon, assembly GCF_015228065.2. NCBI lineage: Eukaryota > Metazoa > Arthropoda > Malacostraca > Decapoda > Penaeidae > Penaeus > Penaeus monodon. The sequence continues at coordinate 3,504 of NW_023663249.1, forward strand.
CCTCGGGGATTTAGATGATATTTTAATTTGTCACCCCCCTCTCTAAAAACCAAAATAAATTGCGTCATTTTTTTCAATAGGCTATCAACTGCAGGTTTAACTATTAAACCTGGGAAAGTGTCATTTCTTAAAATCAAAAGTTAGAATTCTTAGGCCATCCCTTGTAAATTTTAAAGGTATTGCCCCTAATGACCCCAAAAGTTAAAGCCATTGCCGATTTTTAAACACCAAAAACCCCAGAAGGGAATTAAAATAATTTTAGGCCTTTTCGGGTTTTTACAGGCCGTTCATTAAAGGGTTTTAAGGGGTCCATCGCGACCCCGTTTTAATCATTTTTAAAAAGGTTTCTTTTTGGCATGGACAGACGAGGAAAAAGCCGCATTTACAACTCTTAATTTCGCGACAAATTTAAAGGCCCTTTCCCCCCTTTTTAAATTTTGCCTTTTTCCTCACCATTTGGTGCCTCAAACCTCGGGCTCGGAGCATACCCCAACCAGAAAATGGCCATTCGGGGAAAAAAAACACCCCTTTGGTTTTTTGCAAGTCGCCCCTCAATGCAGCGGGGGTATAAAACCCCTTTGAAGATCTACCCCCTTACTCATTTCAAAATTCGGTTTGTGGTGACCATGCCCCCCTACTAATTTAAAATGGCCCCCTTTCCGGACCCCTTTTGGGCCAAAACCCGGAATTAAGTTGGGGAAATTTGGCCCCATTGTTTTTTTTCCCCCCGGGCATAGGGCCCCCCATTTTTAAAAAAACCCCCTCCTTTGGACTACCCCCCCGCCCCCGCAAGGGAATTCCTCGGCCCCATTTTGGTTACGCCACCCTTTTTTAACCCCGGGGGAAGTCGTTTGCCGGAACGGCCCCTTCCACCCTCATTCTGAACTCCCGTTTTGGTTTGTCAACCCTCCTCCCTCCCCCCAACCGCGGGGAGGGTTATGGGTACCGAAACCGTTTGGGAAAAATCTGCCGGCCCTTTTCCCTTTAAGGACCTTGAAAAAAACGACCCCCCGCCAAGGGTTTCGAGAAAATTTAAACTGTACCTCGATCCCAAGGGCCCTTACTTTGCTACAATCTGGGGATATTAGGACAAAAAGCTAAAGGCATTCTTTAAAACTTGTAGTTATTCCTAAACCCTCTTGGGGGTCGAACCCTTTCCTTTTTTTTCAGAACCCGAAAGAAGCGCCCCAATTTTGGAAAGTATAAGGCCAGAAAACGCTTTTTTTTTTTCCCACACCTCATTAAAAAGGTTGCTAAACAGGTTCATCTTGTAAGAAATCCCCATATTAAAAAGGAAAATTCCCAATGACCAGCCCTGCATTAAAATAAACTTTCCGGGACTTTACTTTCCAAAGGGTCTCTTGGGACAAAAGGGTCGGTTTTTCTCCCCTTCTCGCAAAAAAATTTCGTTTTTTTTGTCTTCTTTTGATAACTTCACTCGTTTTTGTAAACTATCCCCGTCCCCCAAAAAATCACCCAAAGGGTTTTTTTGCACAGGGTTTTTTTTTTTCCCCCCCCCGACTTTTTCCCAAAAGAAAATTCACCCCCATTTATTTTTCTCCCTGATAACGGGATTAATTTCATAACAAGGTAAATAGTAAGTTATGTGATATCATAAATTTTAAATCGTTTTAACTTCCCCCTTTTAACCGCCCCAAAGTAATGGTTTTTACAAAAAAGGCTAAAACCCCCATCCCCCTCATTAATGAGATCGCTTGTCGTTTGGGGCATCAGACATATGGGATGAATCACTATAAACAACCGGTTTTGATTAATAGCACTTTCCTTCTTCCTTGGGGTGATACCCACTTTTTCCCTTTTAAATATGGAAAGGGAAATAAAAGACTACCCTAGGGAACCGTCTTTGATAAAATAAATTTCCCCTAATATAAGGGAAAATTTATCTGAATATTTTTTAAAATAGAAAGAAGTCAATTTTCAGATCAAAAGAAGCCTTTGACTAATTCCAAGATAAAATACTGCCCATTTCAACAAAAAGTTGCCCGCCCCCAGGACATTAAAGGTTGGAGCCCTTATTTAAAAAAGTCAAAGCTTGTTTCCTAGATTTAAAGGGGCCCCTTTTAGAGTAATTAAAAAAAGAAACAAAAAGGGCCACAAAAAATGCATACAGTCAGGGAAAACAATTTTTGGTCTCATTTCGAGTCCAAAGGGCTTGCTCCAATTACTATTCCCCCCCGGCCGACGATCACAAAATTGATTTTTATCTTCCAGTTTTATCTTTTTCGGGCTTATCATTCTTCATTTTGTCTTTCTCCCCAAACCGCCATGCCCTACCCCCTAGGCTTCGCGCAGTACCAGGAGCCTTCTTTTGGGGGGGCCCTTTGGGGGTATTTTCCCCCCTTTCCCCAAAATGACAATTTAAGATTATAAATAATATTAACTCAATAACCAACCCCGTTGTTCAGCAACATTGGGACGAAGTGCTTCCTAGTTCATTACTCCACATGTTTCGCCCTATTCTCCCAATATTTTTTCTGCTAATGTTAAAGCCCTTTTTTCCTCTAAAGCGACAAATTTTCAGTTCGGCTCTACTCAAAAATCTTACCCAAAAATTTAGGTTCTCCGCCCTTATTCCACTCCCCCTAAAAACTACCTTAAAGGTTTTTTTCATTCCCCCATTCCGTACAAAACAAATAAAACCTTTTTCATTTTAAAACCCAACAACTTTCACTCATCCTAAATCCCTTCCCGGGCCGGCGTTTTTTTTCCCCCAGCAGATTTTTAGATAACTGTCCCAAAGGGCCACTCCGCAAATTTTTTTGCACTTCATCGCCTCTGGCATTGCAAAAAATATGCTATCTTGCTCCGGGCGCTCATTAAAAACCCATAACTTATGGGGCCCAGTCCCAAAATTCTCTGAAATTCGTGGTTCGGTTGGGCCGTTTTTTCCCTTCTTTTCCCCCTACTTTAAACCTTTTATTTTTTTTACTTCAAGGCTACTAAAACTAAGTTTTGGTAACAAGCAAAACCCCTGATGTTTTTCCTACAAGGTACTTTTGTTCTTCCGGCCTCATGTAAAATGATTTTCCTTATCCTTATTTTTTCCCAGCCCCCCTTTTTTTATACACAAGAAAGTTTTGGAAATAAAATACTCCTCCTGCAACCCAGTCAGTATCATTGCCATCCTATAACATTTTTCCCTTTTCAACAGATGCCTATTTTGCAACAGTTTTGATGCATTTACCCCCCTCACCCCGTTCCACCAACCAAATTTATTGGGATACTTTTACCGTCCCCGGGAAATGTGTATGTTGCAAATAACCCGGGGAAAGCGTGCTAGGGCATCACCCAAACCAAGGGCCGTTTCCCAAAGAAAAACAAGCTTTAAAAAACCTACCTATGATTCATTTTGCTATATCAGTAACCCTTTCATGTCATATAATTTTATAAGAAAAAAAAATTATCACCGGGATTTCCCCATGTGTACAACCTTTTTGGGATGGTTTTTGGAACCGGGGTTTTCATAATAAACTTGGTTTTTTCCTGAAAAACCATTCAACCCTTTCTTTCCCCTTTCCCACTTTTCGTTTTCCCCAAGGGCCATGTGGCCCCAAACAATTTCTCCCTTTTCCCTTTTCCTACCTTCACAATTCAAAATTTCCCATGATTAAAAAAATCTCCTTGTTCATTTTTTTCTTGACTTTTCTATATCCTCGAAAAAATGCCCAATTTCTTCATCGTATGCCTGATTTTTGGGAGATATACCTGAATAAATGGATAGATTAAAAGGGTTTCCCCTTTAAATTTTATCAACACATTTTTTTCCAAAAATTGTCGGGAATCCCATCACACTTTTTGATCTTTTTTTGTCCGTATTCCCCCCGACACCATGTAAATTTTTTCGCCTTGAAAATATTAGGGCCCTTGCCCTCACAATTATTTTTCCTTTAACCCCTTGCCTTTCTTCATTTCCTTTTTTCCTTTTGTTAACTTTAACGTTTTCCTTTTCCGTTTTACATTCTTTATTTTTCCCTGTCCCCACTCATTGTTCTTACATTCCCACGTTCCCCTTCTCAATGGTTCTTTTTTGCGGACAGCAGCTTAAATGCCCCGGTTTGGGTGTCCCCTGTTAACATGACAATTCCATACCGGCGAGGGATTCCTACAAAGTTTAAAAACCCCCCAATTTACGCCGTTTGCTCTTAAATTTTTTTCTGGACTTTAAAACCCATGATTTTTCTTGGTTTTTTTACAGCATTTGGGCCCGCCTTTTCCCCTTCTCCCAAAAGTAATTTTAAGGGTCCCAATCTAAAGGAAGTTTTTCCCAAAACCAAACCCTAAGTTAGCTGTTGATTTCTGGGGTTTGCAAATTTGCTTTGAACCCGGTACAGCCAATTCTGTCCCTGCCTTTTTCACCCAAAAGAAGGGACTTCCCGGAAAAACCCGGGGAAAGGGGCCCAGCAAAAACTAAACCCGGCTAGATGCAACCCAAAATTTTTTCTAGGCCCCGGGGGGCCCAAAATTTTACGGATCAAAAAAAAAAGACCTTACATTTGCTTGAAGGGGCTTTTCACCACTCGGGGTAGACCCTTTTTAAAGGGGTTTTCCCTTGCGTGCCGTTACTTGATCCCGGTAGGGGTGTCGGGACAAACCCCTCGATCGGGGGTTCCTCGAAGTCAGGGAAGAATTTTCTGCGAGCGGGAAACACAGGGCGGCAGTCCTGAGAATGGGGCAGCCCCAAACCCCCAAAATACTTCCGCGCGGGCCCCACGCCCCCTAGAAGGGAGCACGGAAAACGGCTCCCTCCAAGGGGAGGGGACCTTCCTGGGCCCTTCGAGAAGGGGCCCTCGACGTCGATCTGGGAAGCCGCTCTCCGTCGCCCAAGGGGTGGTGTCATCCACACGATGATGACGGGGGGGATGCGGGACGGGGGATCCTTTTTTTTTTTTTTTTTTTTTGCGTGTTTGGGTTTGTTTGTTTTGAGTTTGTTTGCTTTTTTGTGTCAGTTTTTTTTTGTAGTGTTAAGTGCTTGTGCATTTTTTTTGGATTTGGGTTGTGGTGGTGGTTGCAAAACGAGGTGTCTTTGTTTTGGAGGGAATGAGGTCTGGGTTAGTGTTGGGAATCGTTCCCGTGGTTTGTGATTTTTTTGGCGTACTCCGGGATGCATAAAATTTTCGTCTTCGAAATCCATCTGGGGCAAAAAAGGGGGAAAACCCTTTTTTCCTATAACAAGATAGGGACAATGTTTTTCGAATTTCTTTAGCGGGTTTTATTTTAAAAGCGTGAAAAGTACGTGTAAGATGGCTTTTCATTTTTGGGGGTTTGGGTTGGTTTAAAGGGGGGGTTAAATTGGGGGGGTGGAGGCAGGGTTGTCCTGGGGAAATAGATGCAGGGGTTGGGGGAGGTAGTGTGGCCCGGCTGTTGTGGCGTAGGGGGGAGTTGTTTTTTTGTTTTCCCTAATTTATTTCGTTTTGCATTTGCATTTCCTTCCTTTGGGGAAGGGTCCACTAAATCAAAGTGCGACCCACCCTTAGCAGTAGCAGCATTTGATGCTTCCTTGCATTTTTGGGAAAGAATGGGCCTTTCCCACCGCAAAAGGGGAGCATCCTTTTTTTTGTGTGTGGTGTGTGTGTGTGTGTGTGTTTGTGTGGGTTTTTGGGTTTGTGCCTGTAACAGTTAAGGGATTTTTCAATGTGAAAAAAGCACCCCTGGTTCTACCTTGGTTGGGACCCATATGATCCCACTGTGAGAAGTTTCTGGGCCCTTTCCCCTGGGGGGAGAGACACAATCTTGGGCGATTTGTGACCGGAAGGGTTTTTAAAACGTCCAAAGGGCATGACACCGTTCTTGGCGGGAAATTTTATTGGGTGATGGGGCTCACCCCGATCGTGGGAGGTCGTCCTGGGCGATCTTTTTTGCCCCGACCGTGCTCTTTGCCCTTTGTTTCCGGAGAGGGGGGTGGGGAAAGCCTTGATTTTTAAATTTCCCTTTTTCCTTTGGTCGAAAGAAATGGGGGCAGTTTTTTTCAGGTTTTTGGGTAGTGTCACCTTTAACCTTGGGTTTTCTTTTAAAGGGGGTTTTGTGAGTGCCACCTCGTGAGTGTGGAAAAATCTTGAGAGCCACCTCACAAGATTGGGGTCTCCAGTTAATTTTTTTTTAATTTAAAAGACATGGCCCATGGTTTATCCAAAGCGTGGGGATAGATTTGGGGAAAAGGTTTAGTCAGCAGGGGTAATTTAACGAACGGGGTAAGGGGGCTGGGGGGCGTCGAAAAAGGAGGGGCCCCTACCCGCCTAAATTTCCTTTTCCCATATGAATTTTTTTAAGAGAGGCTCATGAGATGGTCTGTTATACCAGTCCCCCAGCAAAGGATGGCAACTCGCAAGGGGCCCCTAAGGAGCACGCTTTAAAGGCCCCCCCGACACACCCCCCCCTGCCCGGGAGATAACGGTCCGGGCCCCCGTCCCAGGGACAGGTTTTGAAATGGGGGTTTCCGTTCACCAAAAGGGTGCGCAGTGAGTTTTTCCTAATGCCGAAAAATACGTATGGTAAAGAGTAGATTCAGGGCACGAAGCTAATTTCAAAACAAAATTTGAATCGCGGCAAAAAACGAAAAGGGGACGCAAAACAGCCAGGGTATTTCCCCAAGAACCAAAGGGGGGCTTGCTATGGAGGAATCAACTCGCTCTCTTTTCGCCAACCACAGCAAAAACCTTTGGGGCCTAAAGGTCCCCAAATGCCCCTATTTATTTAAAAGAAAAGGGCTAAAATTAAAAGAAAGACCCGTTCCGGGGGGGGGGGGGGGAAGAAAGGGGAGGGGGAAGGATAAAGGAGGGGGTCCCAAAAGGGGGATTTTGGAAGAAGAAAAAGTGGGGCATAACCCAACACTTTATTAAAAAAATACAGGAGGGTTACAAATTTAAAAACCCCCCCCCGCCCACCTAAGTGTAGCACATACAAAGTAAAATAATAAAAAGATGGTTTTGCTAAATTTAAAAATATAAAAAGATAAAAACCAAAAAAAAACAAAAATAAAAAAAAAGTTTGAAGAAATCGTTAAGAAAATTATTATTTAATACAAAAAAAACGTAAAAAAATTTTGCTGCTATTCACTTTTAAAAAGGGAAAGGGAAATGCTAACTCCCCCTGTTTGGGTTACATAGGGGGGCTGGGGGGTGGGGGGAGGAGAAGATGGGGTTAAAAGGGAGTAGGGAGGGCAAACGGGGAAAAAAGGGAATGGAAAAAAGGGGGGAAAACAGCTCAATTTGAAGGGAAAAAGGAACAAGAAGAGGATATATTTCCCCCCTCTCCCTCTCTTCCATCCCCATTATCTTCCCTTTTCCTTCCCCCCTTTTCTTTCCCCCTCCTCCCCCTTTTTTTCCCTTTTTCCTCCTCCCTCTCATTCCTCCTCTCCCCACAAACCCACCTCCTCCTCCTCTTTTCTATTCCCTTTTCTTCCCCTTCCCCTTTCCCCTTCCCATTTATCCTTATCTTTTTAAAATTTTGTCCTGTAGAACTTTAGCATAAAATCTGTTTAAAGGGGAAATAAATCAGGCAAATAATTACTGTGGAAATGAGTTACATCTGTTCTTCTGTGCAATGAAAATCGGGAGGCCTAATTTAAAGAAATTTTCCTTTGGGAAAAAAAAAAAATGTGCATTTTTACATAAAAATGCACAAAATAAAAGCCATGTACAATGCATGGAACACTGTCCAAAAAATTGCTTTACATATAAAAAAGTACATAAAAGTTGAAAAAATACACAAGCCACATTAACATTTACACACAAAAAACCCCGGGGAAAACATTTAATCACATTTTACGCGGTGTAAAATGTAAATTTTAGTACACGTGGCCCTTTTAATACTCCTGTTGATATAAATTCCATATAGACTTAGGAAACAACTGGCATAACACACGGGACGTGATTTAAAAGAAAAGGCAAAATAAAAGACAAAAGTTTATTTTTTCATTTTATATTTTATATCAGTTTGAAAAAAATTTGTGTTTTTTTTTTTTTTTTTTTTTTTTTTTTTTTTTTTTTTTCCCCCTTTTTCAAAATTTGCTCATGTCCGTAGCATTTAAAAAGCCTATAAAACGCCCCAAAAAAACTAAATGGGGATGTTAAAATTTTTCGGTTAATTTAGACGGAAAAAATTTGGGGAATTTTTTCTGGGGGGGTAGGGAGGGTAGAAAAAAAAATGCCACTTTATCAATAACTGAAATTTCACATCCCTTTTTTAAAATACCTAACTTAGGCGCAAAACTAACACTAGCATTGTTTTTTTCCCGGGTTGGGCGTTTTAAATAATGATGGTTTAGGGGCTAAAGATTCTGGGCGACCATAGATAAAGTGTTTTTGGGTTGCATTTATCAACGAGCTAGCACCCTGTTTTCCCTCGGGGGGGGTTTTGGGGGGGGGGGGGAAAACCGGTGTCGCCCGGGCCCCTCCTTTTCGAGGGCTCCAGGTCCTTCCAAAAAACTTTAGGCCTTCTTGATCTCGGTTTTTCGGAAGGTGAAAATGACGTGAGCTGATTTTTTTTTTTTTGTTGGGGGGTGGGGGGTGTATCCTGGTGTTTCTGGGGATCTTGAAAACGGAAAAAATTTTGGGTGGTTTCGCTTTTATAGAGGTATCCCGGTTTTTTCTTTGGGGGGGCCAGTAAATTTTCGGGTTGGGGAGGTTGGGGTCTAAACTAAAGGGGCATATAATAAACCCGGGGGCCAAGGGGGGGTTTGACCCCCTTTTCTAGGGAAAAAAATATAAGCCAAATTAAAAAATCTTGCTTCAAAACTACAGTTTTTTAGGGGGGTTGAACACGAGGGGGAAAATCCCCGCAGGAGGTACCCCCAAATCCTATATCTTTTGCTTTTCCCCGTGCCGACTTTTTTAGGTGGGTTAAACAAGATAAACCTAAGGGGTTCCAACCCTGCGATTGGGGAATTTCCAAAACACAGCGTAGGTTTATGGCCCCGTTTTTTTTGCGCAAAAACGTTTAACCTGACGCCATTTGCAATATTTCCTGTAAATTTGGTTTGCTGGGGGTAAGTTTTTTTTACCACCCTGGCATCTGCTCAGATTTTTCATATTTTATAAGTGATTGTGAATAGGATTTCAGTAATTGTAATTTTAAGGTATAAAACATTCACATTTCAAAAACTATCAAATTTATAAACTTTTTCATTGTGCTTACTAAACCGTTCTTTGATTTCGGGAAATTTACTAAGTAATTTTTTGGATAAGTATAGTAAAATCTTCCAAAAAAATATAAAACTATGAAAATTTAATTTTTTCACATAGCCATTTTACCACATTTCGGGGGTTTGAAAAGCATAAAAATTCTGAGATATAGTAATTTTTATTTCTAATTAGGCCATTTTGTGTGTTTGGGGGCGATGAAATACGAGTCCCAAACCGACTGCTGGAGATTGGTTGGGGCAGGGTTTAAACGGGAAAATGAACTCTGTTTTGGGTTTGGGGGGGGTGTGGGTGGGGGTGGGGGGAATGACCCCCCCTTTTCCCCGACGTGACCCGTTTTTTTTCACTAAACCCCCGTGGACCCCCAATTAACCCCCGGGGTTGCTACCATTGCGATAGTGAGAATTTTGAGACCTTTTTTTCCGGTTGGGCCCCCCCCATCCCATGGTGACCCAAATGGCAACAATAGACAAAGGTTTCGCGCAGGAATTTCGAAGAGCAGGGAGTGTTGTCCCTGGAGAGGCTCTGGCCCCACCATCCCCACCACCCCCCGGGGACAAAGGGGTGATTTGGCGACAATAGCACGGATCTGTTTCCCCGACTCGAGAGGGGCAAAAGAAGAAAAAAGCAGGGAACCCCAAGCCACTGAAAAGGTGCAAAAGAAAACGCATTTGGGAAACTTTCAGGCAAAGCGCGAATTAAAGGACCAGTGAAAACAAGAACTGGGGTGCCAAAGGAGACACGGATTAAGGGCTTTTATGGAAACGACGCTTGAGCCCCTTCAGGGAGGTGAATAGGGGAATTGGAAGACTGTGGGAGGTAAAGGGGACTAGTTTGGGAAAAAAGTGACAAGGGGGGGTGGAGGAAAGAGAGAGAGGGGGGAGGGGGAAAAAGAAAAGGGGGGTGGAGAGAGGGAAAAGGGGGGGGATAGAGAAAAGGTAGGGGGAGGGAGGGAGAAAAAAGACAGGGGGGGGGAAAGAAAAGGGGGGGTGGAGGGGAGGAGGAAAAGGGGGGGGAAGAAAAAGGAGAGAGGGGGAGGGAGGGGAAAAGAAGAAGTAGATTTTGGGGAAAAAGCAGAGAGGAGAGGAGAGGAAAGGATAGAAAGGGGGGGGGAGAACTGAGGGGAAAATTTTAAAAAGGGATGGGGGGGGGAGAGGGAAAAGGGAAAAAAGGGGAGAGGGGGGAGGAAGAGGAGTGGAGAGGGGGGGATAGAGGGGCCCCGGAGAGAGAGGAGAGGGGAAAAAGGGGAGAAATTTAAAAGGGGGGGGAATTTAAAAGGGGGGGGGAGCTTTCCGCTCTCCCTCCCCCTACTCTCTTTTCCCCCTTATTCTCTCTCTCCTTTCCCCTTTTAATTTTCCTTTCTCTCTCCTCTCTCCCCTCCCTCTACTATTCCCCCTCCCCGTATCCCTCCTTTTTCTCTCCCCTCCCTCTCCTTTTCCCCCCCTCCCCCATCCCCCGTCCTTTTGGGCGCCCTTTCCCTTTTCCCTTTAAAAAAAAAAAACTCTTTTTTCAAAATCCGGGAGATGGCTATACATCAAAAAGGTCGTTTCACACACCTCCCTTTTTTTTATTTTTCTATTTTTTGGGTTTTTTTAAACGTCTTTTTCTTTTTTCCCCCTTTATTTTCTCTTTTTTCTATTGGTTTCCAAAGCGAAAACCCCCTTCCCCCCTCTTTCTAGTATTTCCCCATGCATTGCATTTTCTAAACCTACCTGTCCTCAGCTCACAAAACCCACTGCCTGTAAAAACAAAACCCCACCCCCAAAGCGCAGTACACACACCCCACACTTACAATATACAAAAGCAAAACACAATATATAGATGGGATACAAAATATACATTCATACAAAAAAAACGCACACAAAAACCACGATAATAAACTCAATTTTAAAAAAAAGAAAAACTTAGCTCTTTCTCCTTTTGGGCGCCTTTTTGCGGTTTCAATATAAAAGGTTTTTTCAGTTAAATCCCCCGTTGGTGAAAAGGATGGGGAAATGGGAGTGTTTGGCCTTTTCCCCCTTTTATTTAGGGCCCAAAGATGTCCATTTTTATTTAAAAACATACACACAACCCCACACACACAACATACATATATATATATATATAAAATTTTAAATATAATATTATATATAAAATATTTAATATATATAAAATATATATATAAATTTTTAAATTTTATATATATAAAAATATAATTTTATATATAATTTTATGCCTATGCCCAAAATATAAAATAGATAGATTGATTAAAAAATATAATATATATATATATATATATAATATATTATATTATAAAATTTGCTGTGTGGTGTGTGTGTGTGTGGTTTTGTGCGGGGTGTGTTGTGTTGGTTTTGTGTGGGGTGGTGGGGTGCGCGTGTGTTTTGTGCGCGGTGTATTTGTGTGGGGTGTTTTTGTGGGGTGTTGGTTTTGTTTCATACAACGCATAATATATATATTATAATATTTTGAAAATATATAATATATAAAATATATATATATACAACACCACACACAAGTGTTCGTGGGCAAAAACACCCCTACCGCTTTTTGTTTCTTTCTATTTTCCCTTTTTTTTTTCTTTTTCTTTCTTTTTTTTTTTCTTTTAAGGGGTTTTTTTATTACTGTTTTTCCCACAGGGGAGCGGGCCCCGAGGGGCCCCCAACGGGTACAAAATTTTGGGCCTCGAGTAAACCCAGAGGAAAACGATGGGCCCCCAGCTTAGAAACAAGATTTTTTGGAAGTCACGCAGAAAGCTGGGGCTCTCAAAAAATGAGAGGGAAATTTTCTTGACCCAAATACGTTACCAAGTAGACTCACTCTCTTTTTCTCTCTCTCTCTCTCTCTGTCTGCCCGTCTCTCTCTATTTATTTATCTGTCCCCTCTCTCTTCTGTCCTGTCCTCTCTCCTTATCTATCTTCCTTCTTTTCTCTGTCCCTGGGCCCCTCTTTTCTCGTCCGTCTCTCTCTCTCTCTTTTTGGCCCCTCCCCTTTTTGCTCTCCCCTCGTTCTTCCCCCCCCCCTCTTCCTTCTCTTTTCCCCCCGCCCCGTTTTCCCCCCCCCCCCCCTCTCTTCCCTTCTCTTTCTTTCCCCGGGGGCCCCTCTCCCTCCTCTCTCTATCCCTTCCCCTTTTCTTTCTTTCTGCCTACCCCTCTCTCTCCTCTCTCTTCCCTTTTCTCCCCCCTCTCCCCTCCCCCCTCTCTCTTCTTCCTCCTTTCTCTCTTCGTCTCTCCCTCTCTATCCCCCTCCCTTCCCCCCTCTCTATTTCCCCCATCTTCTCTCCTCTCCCCTCTCCTTTTCCCCTTCCTTTCCCCCCTTTTCTTTTCCCCCATTTTCGTTTCTTTCCCCTTTCCCCTTTTTCGCTCTCCTTTTTCTATCCCCCTCACCCGGCCCTTTTTTCTTTTCTTTTTTTCACATTTGGTTTCCCTTTTTTTTTTCCCTTTTTAATTTTTCTTGTTTTTTCCCCTTTTAAAATTTTTTATAAATTATAGTTTTTCATACTCTTTTTTTTTTTATTAGGGGGAAAAATTATTTTATATTCTTTTTTTTTTAAAAATTTTTTTTTGGGTACTATGAAATTTTAGGGGGCGGGTTTATACTAAGCCCTTTGATTTTTAATCAGAAGGGAAATAATCAAAATCGGGAAAAAAAAAACCAAAGCATTCCCCAAAGTGCACCCAAAAAGAAAAAACCCAAAAACCCTTTTAAAAGGAAAACCAAAAGGTTTTGTAGGGGAAAAAAAAATTTCCCCCCGACGCACCCCCCCGCAGCCGGAATCGCGGAAAGGGTCGAGTCAGAGATGATGATTCCCGGGATTTTGTGGTATCTATATATCCCCCTCTTTCTAGCCCATCTATTTTTTGGTTATATATAAAAATGGCGATATAGATAAATAATAGATTGTAGAAAGGGCGTATGTAAGATGTGTATTTTGATATGTATAAATCTATATATAGATATGTATACATCTGTGGGGTGTATGTGTATATATATATATATATATATATATATATATATATATAATATTTTTATAATTTTATATATATTTAAAAAATATATATATATATATGTGTGTGTGGGGTGTGCGTGTGGGGTGGTGTGCGTGTGCGGTTTTGCGTGTGTTTGTGTGCGTGTGTGTGTGTGTGTGTGTGTGTGTGTGAGTATATATATATATATATATATATATATATATATATATATATATATATATATATACATATATACATATATACATATGCATATACAAATATATATATATATATATATAATATAAATATATATATAATATATATGTATATTTGTAGACTCATTAAAATGTATACATCTTCCTCAGGTTAGACATGGCTCCTCCCATTCGATAGCATGGAGAAGAAACAAGGAAAAAGCCAATTTTTTTTTTTTCCCATGATTATGGACAAAACTGAAGTGAAAGTTTATGTAAAAAACAAAATAAAGGATGTCAGTTTTCCCTTTATTTATCTAACCTTATTTGCGCTATTAACATTATAATGGATTTTCCCAAACAGGCCACATGCTCAGCAGCACAACACACTGAAGCATCATTATTTGAAACATACTGGTTAACATGGGGTTACTCCAACTATCTAGGAACGCCAGGGTACACGTACACACATTCGTCTTTATTCAATGGAATCGAGCCCCTTATATAGCATGAACTTAGTAAAAAGACATATTTAGGAAACACTATTCAGTAGTGCATTGTAATTTTTTTATTAAAAAACGGATCTAAAACAAAACTCAATTCTAAGCATAACGAAGAATACAAATATTTATTAAAACATCAAAATTAATAAGAAGTGAATTCAAAGTACAAGCAAACATAGAAAATATTTGCCAGTGCCTTTAAAATGGGATAAGAGATCCCCCAAAATTTATAATTTACTTGAAAGCAAGCAAAAAAGGGCTTCGCTGCTGCTAATAAAAGTGAGAATGATAAAAAATATATATATATATGCGTATAAATTAAAACATTGTAACTTAACACATCTGACTAAAGATGCAGGGAAAGAAGCAGAGGAAAGGTGGCAGACATGCAAAATGTAAACAAAACTTTTTAACATAAAACAGACTTGATTTAAATTTCATTACTGTTGAAAGCTATTTCAATTTACGAAATAAAGGTATGACAGAAAAAAAAAATAGGCGTGTATGAAAAGAGAGAGGAGGAAATGGGTCAGTATGAGGGAAGGAGGAGGACGAAGGGGAGAAAAGGAGGAAGGAAAGGGAGGGAAGGAGGAGTACACACACACACACACACACATATATATAATATATATATATATATATATATATATCTATATATATATATATAATATATATATATATATATATGTTATATATTGTGTGAGTGTGTGTGTTTATACAACCATATATATATATATATATATATATATATATATATATATTATATATATATATATATATATATATAGAATATATATATATAATATATATATATAATAATGATATAATATATATATATATTATATATATATATATGTATATACGTATATATATTTATACATGTACCTCCTCCCTCTCTCCGCCTATCCCTTTTTCCCTCCCTCCCTCTCTCCTTCTGTCCCTCCCTCCCTCCCTCTCTCCTTCTGTCCCTCCCTCCTCCCTCTCTCCGTCTGTCTTCCCTCCTCCCCTTCCGTCTGTCCCTCCCTCCTCCTCTATCCGTCTGTCCCTCCCTCCTCTCTCCGTCTGTCCCTCCTTCCCTCTCTCTCCCTCTGAGTCCTAGGCCGCCGTGGTGAACGACGTGGTTTTACCTCCTCTCCGCGCCGCCTAACAGGCCTCAAGCAAACCATGGCATCTCATGGTCCCCATAATCAGAGGGAATCTGACTAACCCCCCCCCCCCCCAGGGTCACAGGGGGCCACCAGGTAGCTTCCCCTTGCTTTCCTCGGGCAGCTAGCCCGAGCTCTCATCCTCCCGAGTGTAAGGGTAAACCTTGGCCCAGGGTTTCGTGCCCCTATCCCAGGGTAATGGACCTCCGCCTAGATACGGGCCCCCTTGGCACGAGGGTCAAGCTGCTCGGACCCCCTCCCATGTCCGATGGGTCCACCCCAACGGTAGCCAGGTCAAGGCTGCCCCTGCCCAGGGCAGAAGGGCGTCTCAGCAACCCGGAGCAATCAACCCGGCCCGATCATAAATAACACGAAACCATCAAATACAGTGATATACCGTGAGGACAATGAGAAACAAATCAGTAATGGAACGTGAATGCAGTGCAGCCGAAGCGGTGTATCATTTTATTGCCAACAAAAAGCCTGGGCTCGATGGTTTTATTGATCAATCAGAACGTACAGCCGGACGGATCGACAACTGCTACGATATATTCTACATATTATCAGACTCTAGAGACAAGAATATAACCAAAGACAGTTAAAAGGATGACAAACTTCATAGTGCATACCATGATCGATCAGTGCTTAAAGGACAACATGGTGTTTTTGCTACAACAACGACAGGCCTCCCGCCACTGATTGGTCCCACCTCCAAAGCAAACATGTTATTTTTCGGCACTTTTGTGAACATTTTTTCAAAATAAAACACCAAGATACCAACACAACACGAAAACCTCCTTCATCAATCGATCTTATTGAAATAAATTTGATTTGCTGATCGGCATGTTCTCTCGACAGCAATCTGCAATGAAGTTTGATTAGCCAGATGCGATGCCTTCTCGGGTCCCCGCAGGATGCGGAAAGGAAGCATTAGTTTCACCTTCTCTACCCCATCCCATCCACAGAACATCCGATTCTCCCAACCCCTGCCGACGATCAATCTGCCTACCAATCCTTTCCCTTTCGCATCCCTCCCCCTGTCAGAATGTCCTCTACCACTACGCCACAAAATGATCTACACAAAATCCACTCCTACACCTTCCACGGCAGTAACCACGACACACCTCTCCCAGCCCCCCTCCACCCCCATCACCCTCCCCCCGACACTCCGTCCCCTCTACCCTCTCCCTCTCTACCCTACTCAGAGAACCACACACTCACGACCTTGGCTGACCTCGCAGCCACCCATCGTCCGAGCCGACGCAAGCGTTTGCCCATAACCGCTGAGACTCTGCAACCGTTACGAGGAACGAAGCTTCCACACAAGTTAACACAAGAAGAAGCTACGTTGAAACAGTAAAAGGAAAACAAGCAAAATACACTTCCTAACCGACCACTGGGAAACGCGACACACACCAGTGCCGAGTACCCGCCCCCCCTACTTCCCCTCCTACTTCCACAATCGCCACAACTAGTCCATCACAACTACTCGGAATCGAGCGGAAACAAGGCAACAAATGAACGAGCAGCCGCAGACCCACCAAGATGATGAGGATTCATTCCTTTCAACTCTCGAAACCAAGAGAAAAACAAGGTAGATACGGCACTCGCCAAAACCCTTGCAGGCGCGACCGTCCTAGGTGTGTAACTTATACATTACAGTTCCACCACTGACACGCAGCAGGAAGATATTGAAGACTTCCTGGAAATAAATTTAACCATATTTCTAATGCGAAAGCTTTTAAAACTAAATGACCTAATTATTACTCCATTTTCACAGTCCCTAGAAAAAGAGGCAAGATATAAACCCATATCTTTTTCCTAGAATCCGACGTCCTTTCCCACCAATGTAAAGTGTTCCTAACATAACAATTACCACGGCGACAGAATGGTTTGAACGTTGAAAATCCAGGCGGGCAGCCCAGTAACACTATCAGAATAGAACACTAATGCACAGCAGTCCTCTCGGTCCTTTCGACGAATCAAACTGTTAATTAAGGGAGAAATATTGATATTTTGTGTATTAGTGAAACTTGGCTCACCAAGAATATCAGCAATTTCATCAGCATCCCAAACTTTCATGTTTATAGATGTGATGCAGGACGTGGAAGTTGGAGTCTGCATATATGTAAGCGATAACCCTTAAATCATAAGATGTCCCTCTACAATTGTAAATCATAAGTGTAAGAGGACATCTGGGTAACCGTGCAAGCGTATGTACCCTTCCTTCCTCGTCGGCACAATCTAACAGACACCCCTCCCCATGACCCATAGAAGCTTTTTGATTATCTTGGAAATATTTACAGAGAATCACTAAAGAGAAAACCTCTTTTTATCTTAGGTGACTTAAGATGACGACTAAATAACTAAAGACAAGTTACATTGGATATCAATACAAATAACTGAACAACTTATAAAGAAACCTACAAGTATTACAGAAACACCTCGATCCATATAGATGTTATAATAACAGACAGACCCGATATCAGACTTCA
The DNA here is from genome assembly GCF_015228065.2 of Penaeus monodon. Lineage (NCBI taxonomy): Eukaryota > Metazoa > Arthropoda > Malacostraca > Decapoda > Penaeidae > Penaeus > Penaeus monodon. The sequence continues at coordinate 20,963 of NW_023663249.1, forward strand.
CACCGCCTGTCCCCATGCCACACTGCGATCACGAGCTTTTAACCTTGACCATAAATGTAAAAAAAACAAAGTCGAAAACCAGTCCTAAAACCTTCGCGACTTACACATACAATCCTCAGTTACTCTGCCAACATATTTTGCCAACAAATACATTACTCTCGAGATCTTAACAACGATGGACGTGACAGACAAGTAAATATTTTAACACATGATGAAAAGAACGGCATCGTGCTTCCGCACCTTTTAAACAAAAACCGGTTAGAACGTCCTCCCCGCCCCTTGGTAAGTGACAACATAAGAGGGCCATAATATAGAAATATACTCATAAAGCTCTCCAAAATAAACGATATGACACCGCCTTGCAGGCGATACACACATAAGAAGAGGAATGTGAAAACCTCTCCTTTTGTGCGAAAACAATTACTTTCAAACTAATTGTCACTGATGTAGAAACGATTCCTGCCGAAACATGAAACTAGTACATACACTAGCACCTAAGGAGAAACAAAATACAGAACTTTCCGTAACAAACATAGAAAACTTTAATTAACTTTCTTTTGGCAGAAATCGGTAGACGCACTTATGAACGAGACAAATCGCCCCTAATCTCATACAAACATAAACGAAACGAAGGCCTACAAAAACTTTTTAGCCGCAGCCCAGTAGGAGTGAAACAATTATTCTGACAATAAAACACTGAGGAACGTAGCGACTCCGATGGAGCGGATGGCATTGCACATCGTTTTCATAATTGATAGTTTACCAGCATTGCATACTATTTGAGCAGTCCTTTATACATCCATAGTCACCGGTGTTATCCTTCAACTCTGGAAAACATGGTATCCATAACACCTATTTTCCAAATCCCGGTGAAGAGACGAAATAATAATTATCGACCCATCACTATCTACCAAAATATCTAGAAGTTCTCGAGAAAATATTGCAAACCAATTAACATCATTTTTGGAAGGAAAATAGACCTTATATCTAACACACAACACGGTTTTAGGAGTCAACTATAATATCAATTTGTCTCCTCTGTGTGATTTATCGAAGGCCTTTGACAGTGTCCAGCCATGAATACTTGTAAAGAAACTAGCAAATCACGAAAATGATCATTTTTGGTTTCAAAAGTTAACCTGTCTGCAGAACACAATCAGTCCAAACTCCATCAAAAAGTATCATCAAAGCACCAATTTCGTTCGGAGTGTTTCCACAGGGATCCTCCTAGGCCCAATCTTATTTATTATATTCATTAATGATCTTGTCATCAAATTGCAGAAACTGTCTTCTTATTAGTATCCGACCGACTCTCATTCTTCCGCGTGCCTCTGTTAACAACCTAAATGAATTGATGGAAAAACAAACAACCCTAACAGAAGCAAAAATAACTTCGATATGAATGGCCTGGGGGAAACTAAATCCACAAAAAAAAATGTATTTTATTATAAGGCAGAGCCGTCAGAACGTAGCAAAAAATAACCCACAGACAAGTTTATAGACTTCCAGGGTTGATGCATCAACCCAAAACAACAGTAAAAACTCTAGGGGTACAGAACACGTAGATAGCTACATGACATTTGAGACACACATGATCATATCTACAGAAAAGTAATGGGCAATTTGATATACTTCAATCACATCAAAATAAAATACTCACAGAACAAGATTGCTGTTATCAAACACTAGCACTTATTATCATTATATTCTGTCCTTAACATCTGGGGCCTCCACAACAAAAACACAAATACAAAGGACCCAAAACTACAGAACTTCGCGGAAAGAGTACACTAGGAAATCTAAATAATATAACCACCTCACACCACATATAAACAACTAAAATGCTAAAGTACATCAGAAATACACTATAACACATTATTCCTAATTCCATAGAAATCAACAAGGAAATCCCAAACTGCCTATTACCTATACAACAACATGTAACATAACAGGTGTACTACAAGGCAAAATAACTCCCTATATATCGAAGATCGAACACGAAAACCGGGGCAGAAATATTCAAATACGAGGACTGTTGATCTGGAACCACTACCAGAAAATATTGAAATATCTCCAACCAAAAGACATTTTACAAAAGTGGGGGGGGGAAAGAACTCTACTGAAATATCAATGACCTCCAGCGTTCAAGGACATCAAGCCAAGCACGATTATTTCAGTCGTTTGGTGATATGTTTATGTCTAATCTTGTTAAACAAAACATTGTATAATATCTATGTATATAACATCTTATTACATCTGTAAATTATATATATTTACATAAGAATACCATTGTAATTAATTGAAATACAGTGTTGAATTTGAATTTGAGTCTGTCCCTCCCTCCCTCCCTCTCTACCGTCCGTCCTCCCTCCCATCCCTTTCTCTCCGTCTGTCCTCCCTCCCTCCCCTCTTCCGTTTTTTCCTCCCTCCCCACCCTCTCTCCTTCTGTCCTTCCTTCCCTCCCTCTCGATCCATCTCTCCGTCTATCCCTGTTCCTCCCTCCTCTCCGTCTGTCATTCCTCCCTCTCTTTCTTCCATCTGTCAAGCCCTCCCTCTCTCTGGCTGTCCCTCCCTCCCTCCATATTTGTTTTTTCCTTCCCCTCCTTCCCTCTTCTCCTTCTGTCTCTCCCTCCCGCCCTCCTCCATCCTCTATGTCCTGTCCCTCCCTCCTTCTCTCTCTCGGTCCGTTGTCCCCCTTCTTCCCTCCCTTCCATATGCATAAGTGAAACTAGCTCCACCAGGGATGACCAAATAATTTCATCAATATTCCTATTTTAAAGTTTAATTAGATTTGATGCAGGGCGAGGAAAGGAGTAGGTATATATGTCGGGATACCCTGAAGTCAAACAGGTATCTATTATAGCCGTAGAAGATGTCTGGGTTACCGTACAAAGCAACATGCTTGATGCGCTTGCCCCTTCGTAACACGAACCGTCAGTACGGTCCCCCCTGCTCCGGGATAAATTAACGACATCAAGCGAGCCTTGCGATAGAAACAAGCCCACCAAGCCCTTAAAAGTAACAGAATGGAGGCTGCCCTTCAGGTAGATTATGAAGACCAAAAAGAAAAATGAAAATTGCTAATTTAGCGTTCAAAAAGAATATTATTTCATAAATAAAATCACAGAATATAAAGCAACTCTAATAACATGGAACATTGTTAAAACAATAGTGCCTCACAACAAGCACCTCACGAATATTACACAAGTACTCATTCAAAGAACAGACCATTTTTAATTTACTTTTTTTGCCAAACTATTTGGCCAAGCTTACGACATTTTTGTTTTCCGTACCCACAACCAGTGGACGTGGTGAGGAGGTACAAAAGATCGTGTGTAATAAAACATCCTTAGCGAAACAAATGTTAGACGTCAGACGGTATTTGTTTTATCAAGATAGTCTACCTGCAACTGTAACATTATTTTAAACGGTCATTATAACACTACCTCGTTACTGGTATCTTTCCATCGCTTTGGAAACATGTATCATCATCATCAATAACGGTAATGCTCATGTCAGAGGCAGCTGTGGACCTCTCCACCTCCTTCGCCACTAAACTCGATCTTACGCTTTTCTTTCCACTTGTACCATCGACGACCGCAAATAACACCAATTTTCCAATCGGGGGATATAACGTGGCATATTATCGCCCTATTAACTATACTCCCTATATTATCCAAAAAATTTTGAAAAAAAATTGTCTGCCAAATCAACTGCGAGTTTCCTGAGACCATACTTATATCTAAACATACAGTTGTAGAAATAGGTATCTACTGCATAGCCTTAAACTAACCCACCTAAAACTCAGTTTATATTCCTAGGTAGTCGGCAGAATATAGCTAGAAAATTTCCAATGACACAACCATATCAATTTGGAGGCTGCCCTCTATCAAACCAAGCACTTCAATGAATAATCCAGGAGTACACTTAGAACAGATTCATGGAAGTACGTGGCCCTAAGTTATGGAACATGCTACCGAGATAATATAAGAGACTTAACAGCTTCTGTAATTACTCAAATGTAATATAAATATATGTATGTAAAGAATAACCATGCAATTTAATGGAATAAAGTGTGTTGACTTTGACTTTGACTCTCCGTCGTTCCTCCTCATTCCCTCTCTCCGTCTGTCCTTCCCTCCACCGCCGCCGCCCTCTCTCCGTCTGTCCCTCCCTCCATCGTCCGTTTGGTCATGCCCTCCCTCCAGCTATCCGTCCTGTCACTCTCCCTCCCTCCCCCCTCTTTCTGTCCCTCCCTCCCTCACTCCAGATCGTCCTCTCTCTGTCTGTCCCTACCCCTCCTCACTCCCTTCTCTTACGTCTGTCCCTCCCTCCCTCCTCTCTCCTATCCCGCCCCTCCCTCCCTCTCAATTTTGTCCCTCCCTCCCCCTCTATCTCCCTCTGCCCCTCCCTCCCCTCCCTTCTCTCCGTTTTGCCTTCCCTCCCTCCCTCCATCTCTTCCTGATCCCTTTCCCCCCCTCCCTCTGGTGGTGTGTGTGTGTGTGGTGTGTGTGGGGTGTGTGTATGTGTGTGTGTGTGTGTGTGTTGTGGTGTGTGGTGTGTGTGTGTGTGTGTGGGTGTGTGGTGGTGTGTGTTGTGTGGTGCGTGTGTGTGTGGTGGTGCGTGTTGTGGTGTATGTGTGTGTTGTGTTGTGTGTGTTGTGTGTGTGGAATGTGTGTGTGGTGTGTATGTGTGTGGTGTGTGTTGTGTGTGTGTTTGTTGTGTGTGTGTGTGTGTGTGTGTGTGTGTGTGTGGGGTGGTTTGTGTGTGTGTTTGGTTTGTGTGTGGGTGTATGTTGTGGTATGTGTGGGTGTGTGTGGATGTGTTTTTGTGTTGTAGTGGTGTGTGTGTGTGTGTGTCTGTGTGTGTGTGTGTGTGATGGGTGGTGTGTTGTGTGTGTGGTGTGGTGTGACGCCGCACATGGGCTTCTTCTTCTTCTTCTTCTTCTCTTCTTACTTCTTCTTTCTTCTTTTTTAAACGGATTCATTTGAGCGTCGTGGTCAAGCATGATACTTAATGTAGTTTTTCATTTTGTGGATGAGCTTGGAGTGAGTAGTGGTAGGCCCCCATTTCCTTTCACGGAGAGTGCCGGTGTACCTTTTAGGTAATAATACTCTCTATTTTTATTCGGGCTTGGGACCAACACTGAATTAGGCTGGTTTGCCCATAATGTATTATGTGTGGTGTATGGTGTGTGTCGGCAATGAACAATGTGACATGTTACAATCAATGGAATTGATTGTGGAAAATGTAAAGAGTTCACTTATCTTGGAGCTGTTTTACTAATACATATGATGATTCACCGGATATAAAAAGAAGAATTTACCATTGCAAAACGCCCAATTGCTCTCAATACATCTGGAAAGACCGAAGCATTACCTTACGGACAAGCCTGAGGTTATTGAACTCATTAGTTTTTTCCCATTTCATCATATGGTCTGAGTGTTTGAGGTGTTGAAGTGATGACAGAAAAGGCAATAGTTTTGGAAATGTGGTGTTACAGACGAGTAACTGCTTATTAGCCTTAGCACAGAGAAGAGACGAAATGAATGAGTGCTTGATAAAAGATAAATTGTGGGGACCGACGGTTGGACCTCTGAACAAGAGGAAATTAAAGTTTATTGGTCATGTATGAGAAGTAAAAGTATTGAGAAACTGCTGACAGGGATGTTGATAGGAAACAGAGGAAGAGGCAAACCGAAGACAAGACTTGACCGACATATAAGATATTTGCGGGCTGTCGATGTTCTAAGTGGAGAAAAGCGTAAATCGAGTTTAGTAGTTGGCGAAGGATGGTGGAGAGGTCCACGGCGGCTCAAACATGAGCTACCGTTAATATGATTGATGGTGTGTGTCCGTGGAAAGGAACTGGGCCCACCACGTACTCACTCCAAGAGCATCCCAACAGGAAACTACAAGTATCTGCTGTGACCCACGGCGGCATAGACATGAACCTACCGTTAAAATAAGAAGATATAATTATATGATATAGATTATATATATATATATAGATATCTTATTCTTCTTTTAACGGTAGGTTTCATTATCTGAGCCCGCCGTGGGCACAGCATGATACTTCATTGTAGTTTTTTTCATTTTTGTGCATGTGGGGTAGGGTACCCACACCATATCTATATATGTATATATATATATATATGTGTGTTGTGTGTGTGTGTGTATATGTATGTATTGCCATACAGATATCAGTTATTATTTACATTTTATGTAGATTATATATATATATAATATATATATATATTATATATATAATATATATATATACTATATATATATTAATATATTATATACATAACAGCGTTCGAGGTATAGACAGGCGGCGGGTGAGGGTGCCGGAATGCATACTTGGCACAGTGGTGGGTGTGCCGTGCACTACAAGACGACGGAAGAGATGGGAAAGTAGGGACAGAAGGGGAGAGGGAGGAGGAGGATGAGGGACAGACGGATGAGAGAAAGAGCAGGGAGCCTGCTACACGGGCAGCAGCTTTTGCAATGTGTGTGGGCGCTTGTGTGTATTTCAAAGTGACAGGCTTTCAACGCGCACGATCACCATGTGCGCTATAATGTATATATTATTTTTCTTTTTTCTGTTTAATTAGCAAAATACATATAACCACAATTAACTGCAAATAAAAGCGGGAAGTGAGCCGTTTTTGCAGGAAAGGGCAGCGTGGTGTCCACCTTTGGCGCTCCTGAAGGTCATCGAACTGTCCTTATGTTAACTGACCGTCTGCTTGAGTTCTTCGTCCCAGAATCATGTATTGTAAAGAGTGTACTATTCCATGATTCCACTTCTTTCAGATACGTGAAGAGTTGCCATAGGGATATTTTTAGAAGTGGTTCCCTTCACCATGTGAAATAGTATTGTCCCAAATCATAATCTTTCCGGCCGACTGAATTTTGTTTTCCTTGGCTTTTTACAGACCCATAATTGACGTAGAACCTGTGTCCACCATAGTGGTCTTCGGGACGCTAGCGGGGCGCCGTTGGCAAAGATTACTACAAATCCATATCGGGACTCCGTAACGTCTTAGCCGTTCTTACATGGTGTCTGTTGGAGCGTGAATTTTCTCCTCCAACTGAGGTCATCACGCCTGAAAATCGGTTCGAAAGTCCATGGCCCACTAGGCTCCCATTCAGCTCTTCGACCACGGTACATGTTGTACCCAACCTCCATCGAGGTGGCCGTTGCTGAGGTGAGCGACACAGAGCCTCGTCCGGCGATTGTACCTTGCTGTTGCAGATATATCATTCCTTCTTCTCAACTGGTATGATCTTCTTTCGGCGGGAAGAAGTTCTTCGAAATGACAATGGGCCGCTGCCATGTCAACGATGAAACGAACATCCAGCGCGTTTGTCCTGGCAGGGAGAAACACAATATGTTCCATGCTACGCTTTTGAAGCCTAGAGGCCTTGCTAAATCGCTCGTCCTCCGTCTCTTCTCTCGGAAGTCTGCCATCTTGGAGAAGGTTTTCCCTTTTCATACACATTCAATGTCTGGCTGTGCTCCGACTTGTGCTCTCTTGTTTTGCAAGATGACTTCCGATTGCTTGCAAGAACTCAGTACTGGGCCCTCTTTGATTGCGCGACGCGGTGTGCTTCGCTGGTCTAGCTGCTGATCGTCTTTTAAAGTAGCCTCTCGACTTCTTGCAGTCGGATGCGCGCCGTGTACCGAAATTCGGTAGTGAGGTTACGCGTCCCTGTATCTATGTGCGTTCTGTTTGGGTGTCGTGTGCGTATGCATGTCTGTGCATGTGTGTGTCCGTGTGAGTGTCTGTGTGCGTGTGTGTGTGTGCGTATGCCTGTGTGTGCATGAGTGTGTATATGTGGTATATGTAGGTGTGTCTGTGCATGTGTGTATGTTCGTGAGCGTATGTGCGTCTGTGTGTATACGAGTGCGTTTGTGTATGTGTGCATGTGTGTCTGTGTGTGCACGTGTGTGTATTTCCGAGTGTGGTGTTTGTGTGTGCATGTGCGTGTGCCTGTGTCCGAGTGCGTGTGTCCGTCTGAATATGCGGGTCTGTCTATGTGCGTATGTGCACACGTGTATGTGCATTTGTCTGTATATGTGTGCGTGTGAGTGTGCGTATGCCTGTGTAAGCGTGTATGTGTATGTGTGTGTGTGTGTGTGTGTGTGTGTGTGTGTGTGTGTAAATATATAAAAACTGTATGTGTGTGTGTTGTGTGTGTTTTGTGTTGTGTGTGTGTGTGTTGTTTGCATGGTGTGTGTGTGTTGTGTGTGTGTGTGTGTGTGTGTGTGTGTGTGTGTGTGTGTACGTGCGTGTATGTGTGTGCATGTGCGTGTGCCTGTGTCCGAGTGCGTGTGTCCGTGTGAGTGTGCAGTCTATGTGCGTGTGTGTGCATATACGTATGTATGTATGTGTGTGCATATGCCTATGTGTCTATGTAGGTGTGTCTGTGCATGTGTTGTGTGTCTGTGTGTATACAAGTGCGTTTGTGTATGTGTGCGTGTGTGTGCATTTCCGTATGCCTGTATGTGTGTGTGTATGTGTGTGTGTGCATATATATTAGATATAATATATATATATATATATATATAATTATAATATATAGAATATATATATATATAGATATATACATGCTGTCCTGGTAAGACATAACTGCACCCTGGGGTTCCCTTGAACAAAGGATAGCACCCTATTAGCTTCCCTATACCAGGGTGCGTGAAGCCTGTCGGCAGCAGGGCAGTGGATATCTTGTGAAAACCACCTTTAATTTCTACTGATTCCGTTTTCACAAATAAATTGTCTGGCTATTACATGTAACTGTTTTAAAAGCGGCAGAGATAGTTCCTCCTAGTTATTGGAGACTGCGAGTTGAGAAGGAGCCTGTGGATTCACTCAACTTTTCTTTTCTCCTGACAACCTCTACACCATGATTAAATACAGAAATGATATTTCATACCACATCGCCCGGTCGCGTGGGTATCACGGGGGGCGTTATTCAGTGGCAACCAGGCTGACATGTTAAGTATGCATCTGGAAGGACAAGAAGATAAAGAAAACATGTCCAATTAAGAAACACATTAAAATCGGACGTGGAACGTAAGAAATGAAAGAGATGGGTACATTACATACGGTCTGTACGAATGGATAGTATACAACATTCAATACTAGGAAAAGTGAGACCAATTGGAAAAAGTAATGGAAGTTTCGAAAACTAAAGACAACAGAACAGTTTCTTTTTTTCTGGAAAAGAAAAAGGAAATTATAGTCCCACGGAGTTTGCTATGGATTCTCACGAACAAAAACTGCAATGCGACTCCTTGTTCTTCATTCTTTTAAATATACGGTAGGTTTCATGTCTGAGCGCGACGTGGTCACGCATGATCCTTAGAAGTAGTTTTCATTTTGAGCTCTTGAGTGAGTACGTGGTTAGGGTGTCCCAGTCCTTTCCACGGAGGTGCCGGTAGGTACCTTTTTAGGTAATCATTCCTCCTCTATTTATCCGGGCTTGGGACCAGCCACTTGACTTGGGCTGCTTGGGACACCCAGTGGCTTTAGGTAGGCAATCAAGGTGAAGTTCCTTGCAAGGAACAACGCGGCGGTCGGTGACTCGAACCTTCGAATTCAGATTGCCGTCGTGACAGTCTTGAGTCCGACGCTCAACTAATTGGGTACAGCCCAATAAATGATCGCATTTTAAAAGTCAGAATACAAACAAAACCTCATAACATTAGTATTATAACATGCTACACAACAACCAATATTGCAAGTGTGAAGAAATGGAATTTTTTTTATACACTCTCCAAGATATTTAGATACAATCCCTACTAGTTAAAGTAATCATGGAGACTCAACGCAAAAGTAGGGGAAAAATGACAAAAAGTGACACCTTGGAAAATTCGGCTTGGAGATATAAATGAAAGCAGGTAAAGATTTTATTGAATTCTGTATACCAATAATCTAGTTATAAGCCAATAACATTTTCCAACACCACCCAAGACACTTGTACACGTGGTTTTCCACCAGACAAAAGACACGAACCAAATTGACTACATTGTGCTGAACCAAAAATGGAAAAGTTGCATAAAAAATATATACTGGCTTGGCCACCCAGTGGCTAGTTCGGCATCAGTGAAGTTCCTTGCCCAAGGGAAACCGCGGCGGTCGGTGACTCGGAACCCTCGAATCAGGATTGCCGTCGGAAGTCTTGAGTCCGACGCTCCTAACCATTTTTTTCGGCCACCGCTGCCATTGACGATCATGGCTTCCATGATTTTTTCTTAGCAATTTAGAGCGGTGGCTTGCCATTGCCTTCTCGCCCGTTTTTTTTTTTTTTTTTTTTTTTTTTTTTTTTTTTTTTTTTTTTTTTATCGAGTCCCATCTCTATTTACCGCACTGACTTGATCTGGCTTGGCCACCCAGTTGGCTAGGCATGAATCGAGTGAAGTTCTTGCCCCAAGGGAAACAGCGCGCCGGCCGGTTACTCGCACCCTTCCTAACCTTCAGCTTGCCGTCGTGACAGTCTTGAGTCCGACGCCTCTAACCATTCGGCCACCGCGGCCCCTATATATATATATATATATATCTTATATATATTATATATATTATGATTATATATATATATATATATAATATATAATATATACATATATATATATTATGGTATATATAAATATAACATATTTATTATATTAATAATATATATCTATATAACACACATATATTGTATAATATATATTATCTATATATATATATATATATATAATATATATATATCATATATTAATCTTATGTACAACACACACACATATCTATATACACACACACACACAACCACACACACACACACCCACCACACAAACCCTATTATTATATATTAATATACTATATATATAATATAGTATATATGTATATAGATTATATATATATCTATTTATGTATATATGTATAATATATATATATTCTATTTATATCACTATGTATTTATATATATATATAGATCTTATATAATATATAATATATTATATATCTATAATATACTATATAATAGAATGGAAAATCCCGCCATTATTTTTTTTCTTCTTCTTCTTGTCTTCTTTCTCTCTCTCTCTCTTCGAAAAGTGTTAACTAAGGCAGAACGCAGACACCTTTTTCCTCTCTTTTCTCTCTCTCTCTCCTCTTTTTTCCCTCTTTGCTTCTCAGAGGAAATTAGAATTGTGCGGGAACTTTTGCGGATCTAATTAAGCATGGAATGAGACATCGCAACGTATTAGTTCAGTTAAATAGAAAATTCCTTTTCTTTCACTCTCTCCGCTCTCGTCGCTCTGCTGCGGTTCTCTTCTTTTTCTATCTATTATATATATATATAGATATATATATATATTACTATATATTATATATATCTATATTATATAATATATAATATATATATATATAAATTATATATATTATATATGCTATATATTATATATATTATATATATTATTAGATATAATGATATATATGTGTGTGTGTGTGTGTGTGTTTGTGTGTGTGTATGTGTGTGTGTGTGTGT
>NW_023663250.1:12500-15160 GCF_015228065.2 Penaeus monodon
GGTTAATAATATTTATTTATTCTTTAGGATATTAATATTTTTTTGATTAGTGAAAACGATGATGGGTATTATCTTTGGTATTATTTTTTTATTATTATCATCATCATTATTATCATTACTGTTAGTATTGTTATTATTATCATTATTGTTATTTATTATTATTATTATTATTATTATTATTATTATTATTATTATTATTATTATTATTATTATTATTATTATTATTATTATTATTATTATTACTACTACTTCTACTACTATTATTATTATCATATTAGTATCATTATCATTATTAAAATTATAATCCGTATTGTCATTATTGTGAACATTATTATTATTTTTTTTATTTTTATTATTATTATTATTATTATTAGTTTTATTATATTTATCATTACAATTATCATTAATATCATTATCGTCCATCATCATCAACATCATTCTTAATATAAGTAGCAGTAGAAGTAGTATCAGTATTATTTTTATTATGGCTATTATTATGATTGTTATTATATTATTATGATTATTACTGGCTACTAATATTGTTATTACTATTAATGATAATACCGCTATTATTATTATTATTATTATTAATTATTATTATTATTATTATTATTATTATTATTATTTGTTGTTGTTGTTGGTTGTGTTGTTGGTGTTGTTATTATTATTATTATTGTGATGGTAATAATCATAATGATAATGATAATAATAATATAATGATAACAATAGTAATAATCATAATAAAAATATAATAACAATAATAAAAATAATATAATAATAATAATAATATAAAATGATATAAATAATAACAATAATAATAATAATAATAATACTAATAATAATAATAATAATATAATTATTATTATTAATATTATTATTATTATTATTATTATTATTATTATTATTATTATTATTATTTTCATTATCATTATTGTTATTACAGTGGAACTCCCCATAATAGGCACTTCCCGTATTTCTTGTTCAGTCAGTCTATTATATTGAAGCTGTAGGTAACGACTGGTACTGCTATGTATTGATGGCATTGATTCTCTTCTGATTTGGTGACCATTCGTACCCGTCTATAATATTCTTTCCTGATCTTTTCCTTCATCATCGCATGCTGGACTCCATCTCCTTCACCTATTCCTAAATACTTGTAAGAATCTTCTGGATCGGTTCTTTGATGGTCGTGTCGATGTCAATCTGGATGTTCTGGCTGTTTGTTAACTTTACTTTTTTGAAGGTGGTGGAGGATGCCTGTTTGCTCTTTGTCGTTCTTTGCGTAGGTCTTAAGATCATCCATAGAAGAATGATTTTTTCTCTCCAGATCGTGTATGTAGCCATATCCAGTCTCATTTAGCAGTGATGACAGTGGAGCTATTATATTATTATTATTATTATTATTATTATTATTATTGTTATTATTAAATTTTTATTATTAATTTTATATTATTATTATTATTATCATTATATTATTATTATTATTTTATTTTTTATTATTATTATTATTATTATTATTATTATTATTATTATCATTATTATTATTATTATTATTTTTATTTATATTATTTTGTATTATTATTATTATTATTATTATTATTATTATTATTATTATTATTATTATTACTATTATTATTATTATCATCATCATTATTAATATTACTATTATTATCATTATTATTATTATTATTATTATCATTATTATTATTATCAATATAATTATTATTGTTTCTGTTATTATTACTATTATGATCATTATTATTATTACTATTTTATCATATTATCATTATTATTATTATTATTATTATTATATTATTATTATTTTTATTATTATTATTATTATTTTATATTATTATTATTATTATTATCAATATTATTATCATTCATTATTCATAGTCATATTATTATTATTATTATTATTTATTATTTATTATTATTAATTAATTATTATTATTATTATTATCATTATATTATGATTATTATTATTATCAATATTATTATCTTCATCATCATCAACCATCATTATCCTCATCATCATCATTATTTTTTTTAGTACGAGCTCGACATTGTATTCAAGCGTTTTTTGTATAAAATACAGGCGTGTGCGTGTCTGCACACACGTTCAGCAGCCAAGATGAAGGTGTGTGTGTGTGTTATGAATATAATATATACACATACATAATAAACATATATTATATATATATATATAAGTATATATAGATTATATATAGATAATAAAGATATTATATATAATAATATAATATATAATATAGTATTATATAATATTGTATATATATATATATATTATATAATATATATAATTATTATCTATATTATAATACCGCGCAAGCACGCACGCACGCACGAAGATAATCGATCCATATTTCTTATCTCTGTGCTTCCCTGGAGACAGATAAAGAAGATACAAAAAACTTTTGCCATTTAATTACTCTCAGTTCATTCCGCTATCAGGCTGATGGAAACTGACTTGATATCAACTAAAAAGAAAGATTCACGTTTATTGATGATGTTTTTTTTTATGCATCGCTGATGTTAAACCTCATCCCCTTTTTGTTAATAACCTGAATTCCTTTCTTGTTAATTCTATCAATTTCTTTGTGCGTTGAATCACTTGCCGTTTTCGTTTGCTCAACAATGAT
>NW_023663251.1:0-2500 GCF_015228065.2 Penaeus monodon
TATAATTATATAATATATAATTTTATTATTAAAAATATATATTATATATATAATATAAATATATTAAAAATTTACACACAATATACATATATATATATATAATATATATATATATATTATATATAATTAATATATATATTATATATATATATATATATATATATATATATAGCATTATATGCACACACAAACACACACACACACACACACACACACACACACACACAACACACACACCACACAAATATATAATATATATATATATATATTTAATTATATATATTATATATATAATTGATTATTATTTTTTATATATTTTTTTTAATATTTATATTTATATATATATATATATTATATAAATTATTATATGCATATGTAATATAATATAATTATATTTTTATATTATATAAAGCATATGTGTATTATTTTAATATATATATATTTATATTATATATATATTTTATATATTATATTTTATTATGTATAATTTTTAGGTTATTGTTATATTAATATTATAATTATATGTATAATTATAATGTATATATTAATATTATTATTATATTTATATGTATATATAATGTTATTTATTTATTTTATATATATATAAAAATATATATATAATTTTTATAATAAAATTTAATATAATATGTAAAATTTTATATATATATATATATATTATAATATAAAAATATAATATATATGTTAATATATATATATATATAAAAATTTATTATATATTTTATATTGTATAAATATGGATTATCTATGAAAATATTGAACAAAAAAAAAAAAACACATATAATATTATATATATATATAATATAATATTAATATTTTTTATAAAATATATAATATATATATACATATGCATATATATATATTATAAAATTATATATATATAACATTGAAATATATATATATAAAATTTCTATATAATATTTTTATATAATATATACACATATGCATTATATATATATTTATATATATATATTATATATTATACATAGCATATATAAAAAAATATATATTTTAAAATATTATAATATATATTTAAAATAATAAATTATATATTTTGGGTGGTGTGGTGTGTTGTGTTGTTGGTGTGTGGGTGTGTGTGTGGTGTTTGTGTGTGCAAATATGCATATATATATATATTTATTTTAATATATATATAATATATTATATATAATAATATTATATTATATATATTATATATAATTAATTTTAAATATAAATATTATATACATATTATAATATTATATACATATATAAAACATATAATATAAAAATATATACTATATAACATATATTTAACACAATATTATTTTAAATACTTTTGTAAGGTGTCCGTGGGCGGACCCCTTTTTATCCCACCGTAAAGTGGCGATCCCCCGTGAAGCGGTTTAAAAGGAAAAAAGGGCCGGGATAGGTGGGCCCTTTTTTACCCCAATAAAAAAAAAAAAAAAAAAAAAAAAAAATGAAAAAAAAAATCCCTTACAAGCCCTCTGAGAAGAATGGGGTGTCTGAGGGTAGAGTATAGGGGCTTCATAAATACCAAGGGACATTCAAAAAATAATTAAAATGCCCAGCTTTTTTTAAATTGGCAAGAATAAGGTCAGATACAAACCCTTTCTCGTCCCTTTCGTTGGCAAATACTTGGACCATGGGGGGGGTTTACAAACACCCCCTTTATTGAACTCTTTTTACACCGAAATGCCCCCTTAATAAAGGTGGAGGGGAAAACAATGTGAACATCAATTTTCTCCAGAATTATTTGAAATACAATTTTGATACAGGGGAAAAGGTAATGTCACTAAAGAGTAAAATCATTTTACTTTCAGTTTTAAAAATAACATATAAAAAATAAAAAAATTTAAAAAAAAGTGCAGATACAAATATTTTTTGGCTAAAAAATGGTCATCAAAAAGGTAAATAAAAACGATCAAACAAAAAAAAATGGGCAAAACTAACCATGTTAAAAAAAAAAGATACTAAAATCATAAAATCTGCATGAATAAAAGTAAAATAAAAAAAAGTGCCCACGAAATTTTAAAATTAAAACAAAAAACACACACAAAAAAAACTGAATTGGCTTTGTATGACTAAAAATTGATCAACAAAAAAATAAAACTCAAAAACAGAACTCATATAAAGCATTAAGATTCTGATACAACACGAAATAAAAAATATATATATAGAACTAAGCGGCAGTTCGGAATCACGAAGCCCCGCGGTTCTAAAATGCTCGACATCAACAAGTAAACAAAGCATTATAAACTGAATTACACATATGTACATGGTTTTCGACTATAAAAAAGAGCTGCGTAACATAAAATGATATGAAATAAATAAATGTAAGTGTCAGGCGATCCCTTGCTGTGGCATTTCCAGGATCATAGAATTCCCGTTGGCCAAAGGGAAAAACATCAGGATAAAGGGTTTTTTTGGGGGTTTATTAGGGTAGTAGGGAGTAGAAATAAGGGGTTTTGGGTAAAAGGAA
>NW_023663252.1:0-15149 GCF_015228065.2 Penaeus monodon
TTAAAATTTGTGTGTTTTTTTTTTTACCTTAAGATAGTTTTTAAAACATATTTTCGTGCAATTAAAATTTAAAATTTTATAAATATATATTATATATATAATATAATAATATATATATAATATAAATTTTTATATTTTAATAATTAAAATATATATAAATTTTTTTTTTTTTTTAAAAAAATTTTTTTTTTTTTTTATAATTAAAAAAAATTTTTTAAAATATATATATATATATATTAATATTATAATTTAAAATTTTAATTTTTTTTTTTTTTTTTTTTTTTTTTTTTTTTTTTTGGGGTTGGGGTTTTTTTTTATAATAAATTTTTTATAGATTTAAAAAATATAATAATAATAATTTAAAAAATAATTTTATAATAAAAATAATATATATATATATATTATTATATTATATATAATTTTAATTTTTTTTTTAAAGTGGTTAATGAAAAAAATTTTTTAAATATTAAAAAATTTTATATAATATTTAATATTATTATATTTTTTATTATACATAAATTAATATATATAAAATATTATAAAAATAATATATTTATTTAATATATATTTAATATATATTTTTTATTATATACAATATAACCCCCCCAAAAAAAAAAAAAAACCCCCCCAAAAAATTATAAACAAAATTTTATATATATATATATATAATTAAATATTTTATTTATTTTAATATTAAAAAAATATACATAATAAAATTTAAATATAAATATTAAAAAAAAAAAAAAAAAAAAAAATAAAATTTTTAAAAAAAATTTTAAAAATTTTTTTAAAATTAAATTGGGTAATTTTATAATATACAAGCCAAAATAAAACCCAAAAGGTTTTTTTTTTTTGTGGTTTTGTTGTTTTTGGGGGTTGGTTTGGGGGGGTATATAAAAATTTTTATTAAAATTTTTTTAATTAATGTGTAATTATTTTAAATCCTCAAACAAAAACCCAAAAAAAAACACAAATTTTTGAAAGCTATTTTTACTTCTTTGGGTTTTATTTCGACGAAAACGGTCAAAAATTTGTATTGATTCATCCTTTTTAAATTATTTGGGTTTTAAAATTAAACAAAATAGGAAAAAAATTTATTTAAATTTTATTTTTTTTTTATTATTTTTATATTTATATTTAAAATTTTTAAAATAATTAAAATATATAAAATAATATAATTAAAAATTTTTTAAATTTTCCCCAAACATTTGGGGAAAAAGAAAAAAAAAAAAAAAAAAAAAAAAAAAAAAAAAAAAAAAAAAACCCCGGGCGGAAGGCAACGGAAAAACCCCCGTCTAAATTGCCAATCCCCAAAGGGCCCGGGCGGGGGGCCGAGGGGTTAGGGGCACCCGGATTCAAGACTGTCACGACGGCAAACGGAGTTCGAGGGTTAGTCCCCGGCCGGGCGTTGTTCCCTTGGGCAAGGAACTTCCCCCTCATTCCCTCCCTAGCCATGGGGGGGGCCAAGCCAGCCCAAGTCATTGCTTGTCTCAACCCCCGGATAAATAGAGAGAATGATTACAAAAAGGTAGCCCCGGGGAAATCTCCGTGGAAAGGAAGGGGAACCCCCACCACGTCCCCTTTCCCAAAAGCATCACAAAATGAAAACTACAAGTATCATGCTGTGACCACGGCGGCCAAACTGAACCACCGGGAAAAAAAAAAAAAAAAAAAAAAAAAAAAAAAAAAAAAAATATATATAAAATTTTTATATATATTATTATATATAATTTTTTTTTTTATATTTTTTATTATTTAAAAATTTGTTGTATGTATGAATTTAAAAACTTATATATTAAAATATATAATTAATATATAGTGGGTGTGTGTTTTGTGGTTTTTGGGTTTGGTTTGTTTTTTTTGTTGGTTTGTGTTGTTTGTTGGGGGTTTATGTGTTGTGGTGGTGTTTTTGGTTATTAATATATTATTTTATTATATATTATATATATATTTAAAATTTATATATCTATATATTAAAATATTAAAAATTAAAAAAATTTTAAAAACCACCCCCCCAAAATCAAAACTCTTTTTAAAAAAAATTTTTAAAAAAAATAAAAAAAAACCAAAAAAAAAGAAAAAAAAAAAAAAAATTTAAATTTAAAAAATTTTTTTAAAAAAAAATTGGGGAATTTTAAAATAAAAAAAAAAACCCTTTTTTATTGAAAAAATTTAAAAAATTTCCTTAAATAATTTATTTTTATTTTTTTAATAATATTTTTTTTTTAATTTTAAAAATTTTTTTAAAATGGGTTTTAAAACAAAAATGTCCCCTTTTACCCCATATTCTTCCAAAAATTTTTAAACCCTATAAGTAATTTTTTCTTTAAAGCAATTAAAATTTAAAAAAAAACCCCATTTTTATACCTTACAACAAATTTTTAAAAATTTTTAAAAATTAAATTAATTGATTTAATGGAAAAATTTTTTTTATTTCAAAAAAACCCCCCACCACCCACACCCAAAACCCCCCCAAACAAAAAACCCCCACCACAACCCACACAACCAAAAACCCTTTAATTTTAAAAATTTTTTTTAAAAATAATTTAAAATTTTTTTAACAAAAAAATATTTTTGTTTAAAATTAAATTATTATTATTTTTTGTATTTTTTTATTATTTTGATTTTTTTTTTGGAAATTTTTTTTAATTTTAGAAAATATATTAAATTTAAAATATAAAAAACCCCCCTTTTTTTTTATTTATATTTTTAATTTTTAAATATATTTTTTTATATTATTTATCTAAAAAACTTTAAAATTTTTATTTTATATTTTAAATATTTTTTTATTATTTTAAATGAAAGAAAATTTTTTTAAATAATTAAAATTAAAATTTTTATTTAAAAATTCATTTTTTAAATTAATAAATTATTTAATTTATTTTTTTAAATTTTTTAAAAATTTTTTTAGGGTTTTTGGGTTTTGGGGTTTTGTTTTTTTTAATTTATTTTTTTTAAAATTTTTAATTTATATTATAAATTTTAAATTTTAAAATAAAAAATTTAAAAGGGGGTCTTAAAACGAAGGGAATCCCCCGCTCACCCCTAACCCCGCGCCCCACCGGGGGTACTAAATGTTTGGCCCCAAAAAACCACTTTTTCGGCCATTTTTTTTGGGGGGCCCGCATCCCCTAGGGCTTTGGCCGCCCCACCCCCCGTTTTACCCAAGGATGTTGGTTTTCCCCTTCGTTGTATTTTTTAAAAAAATCGCCTTAAAAAAAAATTATTTACCTTTAACCTTTTCCCCCGGGTTATTATTATAATTATTAAATTTTTAATATTAAAAAATTAAAAATTTAAAATTTTTAAAAATTTTTTTGGGGTTTTTTTGGTTTTTGGGGGTTGCCCCCCCTTTCCTCCCCCCTGATTATGTTTTTAAATTATATTTAAAAAAAAAAAATTTTTAAATTTTTAAAATTTAAATTTTTTTTAAAAAATTTAATTTAAATTAAAAAAAAAATTTTTTTTTTGGAAATAAAATTTAATCCCAAAAAATTTGTATTTTTTAAATTTTAAAAATTTAAGGGGGAAAAGAGGAGTGGTGAAGTGTAAAAATAAAAAAAAAAAAAATTTTTTTGAAAAAATTTTTTTTAAAAAAATTTTTTTTTTAAGGAAAATTTTTTAAAAAGATAAAAATATTTTAAAATTTTAAAAAACCCAAAAAAAAACAAAATTTTTAATCCCAATTTTTAAAAAAAAAATTTTTTTAAATTATATTTAAAATAAAAAATAAATTTTATAAAACTTTTTTTCTTTTTTTTTAAAAAATTTAAAATTTTTGTTATATATGGGTTGGGGTTTAAAATTTTTACTTTGGGAATTTGTCCCCAAGGTCCTAATAAAAATAATAAAATTTAATATTAAAGGGAAAGGGGAAAAAGGGGGGAAAAAATAAAATACAAAATTTTTAAATTTCTTTTTTTTTAATTAAAATATAAAATATATAAAATTAATAATTATTTTCCGTGTGTAATTTAATTTTATTTTTTTTTCCATAAAACATTTAAAAAAGTTTTGGGTTTAAAAAAAATTTGAAAGGGAAAAGTTTTGGGGGCTATAACCCTCCCGGGTTTTCGTGGAAAAATTTTTTTAAAAAAAGCCCCCCCCCAAACCCCCAAAAAAAAAAAACCAAAATTCATCCCCCAAAATTTTTGGGAAGCCATTTTTTCCCTTTAAATTTTTTATTTCCAGCTAATCCTGGGGGAATTTTAAAAGGAGCTGTGTACCCTGTTGGGAAAAGGCTTTTTTGAAAAAAGTCAAAAATTTCCTTTTTAAAAACCCAAAAAGTTTTTTTTTAAATTGTTTTTGGTTTTTTTTAGGGATACCTTGACGTCATATAATTAAACTTAAGGGTTTGTACCAAATTTTTTTTTCCCGGGAAAAAACTTTTAAACAAAGGGTCGTTCACCAAAAAAAGGGAATTTAACCCCAAAAAAAAAAGGGATTTTTAAAATTTTTGGCCCCAAACCCGCGGGTTTTGCGGGGGGATTTGCTTTCCACAAAAGGCCCAGTTAAAAAAAAATTCTTTTTTTTTGGCAGGCAAATTTTAAAAAAATTTTTTTTTGTTTTGGTTTTTTTTTTTGGAGAATATCTGTTTTTTTAAATTTTTTAAATTTTTTTCGAACCCCCTTTAAAAAAACCCTCCCCTGCCCCGGGCCCCCCCCGGGGTTGCCAAAACCATCTCCAGCCAATTTCAGCCCTTGGGTTAAGTGCCCCGGGTTTGATGAGGTAAACCTGAGACTAAAGCACTTTTGGCTTCTTGTCTCTTATTGCTTATAAACCCCCTCATGTTTTAAAAGATTGAAAAAGGCGTTCTAGCCAAAATGCTTTTTGGCAACAAAAAAAATTTTTTGAATTTTCCTTCCCCCCGTCTTTTAAAATTTTAAAAAAAAAAAAAATTTAAAAAAAAAAATTTTTTAAAAAATTTTATTTAAAAATTTTTTTTTAAAACCCCATTTTAAAAATTTCAATATTATTTTAAAAAATTAAAAATTTTAAAATTTTAAAATTTAAATAAATTTACCGGGTTATCTTAAAACATAGTTTTTTTCCCTTTTTAAAAAAAAAAATTTTTTTAATTTTTTAAAATAAAAAAATTTTTTTTTAAAAATTTTAAATTAAAAAAACAAAAATTTTTTAAAATTTTAATAATAAAAAGTAAAATTTAAATTTTTAAAAAAAAATAAATTTTTTTTTTAATTTTAATTTTTAAAAAATAAAAATTTTTTTGGGGTTTTTTCTATTAAACTTAAAAAAAACTTATCAAAATTTTAAAATGAATTTTGTATTTTTCTTTTTTTTTTTGTGGTTTTGTGGGGTGTTTTTTTTTTTTTTTTTTTTGTGTGTGGTGGGGGTTGTTGTGTTTTGTGTGTGTGTGGGGTGTGTTGTGGGGTGGGGGCCAAACCCTTTAAAAACAAACCTAAAATATTATATAAATATATTATATATATATATATATTTTATATTATATATAAAATATATTTTATATAATATAAAAATGGGTCGTTATGGGGGTTTCCCCACTTAGGGTCAAACAGTCAGAATGTAGGGGTTAACTAAAAAGGGCCGTAATTATTTTTTACCCAAACGTTTCAAAAACCTTTACCACACTAACCACCAAAAGGGTGTGCAGCTGGGAAATCCAAACAATATCTATCTACCATAGAAAATTTAGATAATTTCAAAAAATGGTTTGACTTGCTTTGGGCCCCTGGTCAGGGAGGAAATTATTTTTGGTGTATATATATATATAATAATATATAATATATAAAATATATATATAATTTTATATATATATATATATATATATATATAATACACATATATACACAGACATATAGCATCCCACATAATAAAATTGATAGATAGATGGATAAATCGATACAAACACACACACACAAACTTTTTTAAAATTTTTTAGGCATATCTATAACTATACTGTAAAACAATAGGGTAGCAAGACCGGATGTACACTTCACCCCCCGTCCAAGCACGGCAGCCCTTCTCCTTGGGCGGACGCAGATGCCCGCCGTTTTTCTTTTTTCGCCGGGGGAAAAAACCCATCCGCCTCAAAGGGAAACCCGCCGAAAAAAAGGGGAAAACTCTGTAAGGCAGGAGAGAGACACAGCAGAAGGGCCCCAAACCCAACACAGGGTCCAGCTCCACCACCCCGTCCCCCCCGGGGACAGGGGGATCTCTTGGGGGGGGTTTATATCTGTCTTAAAGAAAAAAAACCCACCCAAGCAAAACCCCTTTTCACTGACCCACCCAAGTCCTTTCCCCTGCCCTCGCTCACTTTCTGGTGACCGGTGCTCCAAATCTCTCATGTCACTCTATTCGGGTGGCTTGGGGTGGCCACTTGCTTACATCGGGCGAAGGGGTGCCCCCAAACTCACGTGTGCTTACATCTGATGGTGGGCAATGTTCAAGAACCTCCAACGCCGACGCATATTCGCCTACCCCCTCGCTCCTTCCCGGGGCGCCTTTCCCGATCCACACAAAAGGGCCCCCCCGCCCTTTTAACGCCCGGGCCATCGCTCCCCAATCCTCATCGATCACCCCTCCCCGCACCATGTTTTCCTCTTATTCGTGCTGACCACTCAGCCTGTGCACCCCCCTTGACAAAGGGTCCTGAAAAATGTTCCTCGCACTCAAACCCCCCGCCACACAAAATAAGTGTACCTATTAGTGCCAGGAAACTATTGCCCCCCTATCCCCCCCCCAAAACCTTGAAAAATAAGTTCCCTTCTTTCAAATTCAATTTCCCCACGCCACTTTGAACGACACTACAAAATTTCTACACTACATAACCCCTCCCTGTAAACCTTTGGTTTTTTTCAACACACACTGAGATAAAAACCTAAGTGACACGCCCCCTCATTTCCCACACCATTCCCACCCAAAACCACCCCGAAATTTATTATTTTTTTAGTTTTTTTTTCGGGCTTTTTAAAATTTTTATCCTCAGTTTAAAAACCAATTTAGCATTATAAATTTCTCTCAAAAAAAATGATACTTCCCCAAATTTTTTTTTTAATTATTTTTTATGTTTGGCTGCTTCATCATTTTTTCATTTTTATTTGGTCAAATTAAGAAATTATCTATTTTTTTCTCTTTATATGTTACCCTTTAAAATAATCACCTTTCTTTTTGCGTATTGTTATTTCTCGTATACACTAAAATCGTTCTTTTATCACTTTTTCTTCTACTTCCGTGCAAAACCGTCCGCTCGTTCAAAAGAAAATTTCAGTCACCTGCCCTATCCTCTTTTTTACCTACCTGCCCACTCTACTCGGAATTCACTTTTAAAATTGCGTTTTTTTAAACTATGTCCCCATCCCAATGATTAATCTAAACCCAAATCTTTTTTTAAGGGACGTCCTCCCCCAAAGGGTTCGATATCTTGTCCTCAGTAATGGGGTTTTATGCTTTTTTATTTTAAAGGTTTTGGTGAATATGTACGGGAGGGTGGGATCTCCGTTGCAAATAATGGCAAAACATTGGGGGACACCATGCTTTATATAGCTTACTCGGTTACAATCACCGAAAATTTAAATTTTTAACCCCGGCTCTTGGCCTAAACAAAGGGAACCCTGCGCCCGCCGCACCGAGAATTACCCCCTATAAATAAAGCCCCGAGCGCGCCCCTTTTTTGGTTTTTTTCACCGAAAGTTAATTTTAAGCCCGGCTCATGGCCGTAAAAAGAAGGAAAACCCGCGCCCCGGGCCCCACTCTTACGCTTTATTAAAGACTGAAGGCCGAGGGGCGCGGGACGTTTGAATTTTAAATTCAGGCCCCAGTTGCCCATGTGTTCGAAGCATAATACTTGCCTATTTAACCCCCAAAAAAAGGGGAAATTTTTATTTAATTTAAATTTTCTTCTTAATATGATGGAAACCTTATTGAACCGCTAAAACCTGACACATCCAATAATTAATACCTTTCTTGTACGTTATTTTTCCTTTTGGGGCAAAATTTTTTTTTTATTAAAGCTCTCAATTTTTTTTTGCAAATTAATAAGGTGATTGCAAACTCATTATCTCCTCCTCCTTAGCCCCTTTTTTTGGGCCCGGTAAAACTTTTATTTAAACTTTGGGGGGACGATTGACCCTCCTCGCTACTGAAAGGTTTCACCCCAGTGCGAAAACCCCTTTCCCCACCCCTACCCTGGGACGCGGGCCGGGCCCAGGGGACTCTCGGATACAGGGGGGGGGCCCCCCTCTGTAGATACCAAACAGACCCTCAAATGCTCGTTTTAAGCCCTTACAGTCGGCTCGAGGGGCTAGGCCCTTGGGGTTGGCCCAGGCGATGTCAACAAAACATAGCAAGACCGGTGTACACTTCACACCCCCCCGTCCCAAACACGCCCCTTCTTTCCCTTTGGGCCCGGGACGCAAAAGGGGCGCCCCCGGGTTTCCCCTTTTTGGGACAGGAAAAAACATTTCCCTCCCCGAAAAGGGGAAAAAGCCGCATAAAAGGATCCTTTCCCTAAGGGAAAAGGGGGGAAAACACAGCAGGGCGGCCCAAAAACCACACAGGGGCCAGCCCCCCCTGGGGACCTGGGGGTCTTTTGAGGGGGTTTTTTCTGTTTCAAAGGGAAAAAAACCAGCAAGCTAAACCCCTTTTTTTTTTAATGACCCACCCAAACCATCTTCGTCTCGGGTCACATCTGGGACGGGGGTGCTCCCCAAATTTTTCGTGTCACTCATATTTTGGTGGCTTGCGGTGGCCACTCGCTTACATCTTTGGGAAGTGGGGGCTCCCAACTCACGGGTCGTTTTCAAAATACAATATATTGTATTTTTTTTTATGTATATGTATTTTTTATATGATATAATTTTAATATATATATATTATAAATATATATAATTAAAAATTAATTTTATATATGCTTGTGTGTATATATATTTTTAGGGTATGTGTATATATGCATAATATACATAAATTTGGTTTTAAAAAACTTACATATAAAATTATATGGGAACATTTTATATATATTTATTATAATTATATTTGAAAAAATTATATAATATAATTTTAAACATTTTATATATATAATATTTGTGGTGTTGGGGTTTTGGGGTGTTGGGGTGTGTGTGTCGTGTGCGGGGTGCGCGGGGTGTGTGTGGGCTGTGTGTTTTGTGTGGTGTGTGTGTGGTGTGTGGGTGTGTGTGTGTGTGGAGAGGAGAGAGAGAGAAAAGAAGGTCCCTTATAGGTTTGCCACTTTGGCGTCGAAAATGTGGAATGAAGAGGAAAACTAACAAAATATGCGTAATTTTGTTTTTATGTAGTTTCGGAGAATTTTAAACCCTATCTCCATCAAATTGGGGCTGTCCCTGGGAAAACCCTATCACATGCTTAACAATGAATAAATTTAAAAAATTTAAAATTTTTTTCTCTAAAAAAACACCGGCACATAAAGATAATTTGAAAAAATTCCCAAGAACAAAACAAAACAATAATAAAAACCAAAAAATGTGAAAAAACAATAAAGAATTTGTAAAAAATATACACGGAAAAAAAAAAAAAAAAAAAAGGATTTAAAAATTGACAAACTAACCACTATGGTTTATAATCAAGGGTTTTAAAGGGGGCTAAATTTTTTTTTGAAAACAACCCGTTATTGGGGGTAAATGGTGTTTTTTAGCCGGGTTTTTGGTTAACAAAACTCCAAAATAAAAAAGGTTTTTTGCGTGAAGAGTGGAAGGATAGAATACCCGAAAAATGTTAGGAAAAAAAGGGGTTTTAGTTTTTGAGGGGTGCCCCTTTATGGCCGAGAAAAAGGTTTTGCTCTGTTGGGTTCAAGTGCGAAAAAAACACCTTTGTGTTCCATTTTTGAGGGGGATGATGGGGAAATATTAATCTCCGAAACGTTTTGATAATAAAAATGAAACTAAATTTCGGCCGTGTTTGTCTACCTCTTTTAAAGACTGAGGGGTAAGTGGCAAACTTATAAAAGCATATATATTAATATATTTTAATTTTATATAATATATATATAATAATATATATATATAATATATAAAAAATAAAACGACACCAAAAACCTGACCCCCCCCGGGCCCCGGGCGCGGTTTGCTTAGGGGGCATTTCCCGGGAGCCTTATTCCGTTAAAAGGGAAGGGGACACCTTCCCCCGAAAAAATTGGGCCCGATACAAAATCACCTTTCTAACTTTCAGCCCCAACCCCATCCTTACCCATTCTAATACCTTTCCCAAAACCTCCTCTCCGACCCTCACCCCCCCCCTTCCCTAACCCCTTTGCTTTCAAGTCCCACAATTTAGCAATTATATTGGGGCATTACACGGCTCAGCACACCAGGCAAAATCTTCGCCCACTTCTTCTGAAACGGATCCATGACCCCTATTAAAGAATCAGAGACGGAGCAGCCGGGTTTCTTTCCTGGAAATCCCAAAAACCCGAATCTACGCCCCGAGAAATTTTGTGGAATCCCGTCATGATTTTGGGTATTGGGTTGTTTGCAGCCTACTCGATCAAGAAGGGTTTATCGGTGCATCGGGGGTGCTATGGAAATCCCGAGACTAAATTCTGAGACGATTATTTGGCTAATAGCAAGCCTATTACCGGTACTAAGTGCGTAAAATGGGGGTGGGGTCGCCGAAATACTTTCCCCGTTTAATTTAGGGGTGGGCAAAAAGTGTCCTTGCCCCAACACTTTTTAACACCTGTATGGCTGGATAAAGGCAGAGACTAGCCAAATCATGTGGGAACAGGTAATATAAGGTTTAACCTTGACTTTTCCCATAATTTGCTATCCTAGTGAGTCCCTGGAGTCATTGGGGATGGCTCTTGATCTTTACAAAGAGGCGAAACCCTCAGCCAAGGTTCCCCGGGCCCAAAACCAAAAAGGGCGGATTTGGGGGCCCGTTTGGGGAACCCCTTCAGTCGTCCCTCTTTGGGGAGGACGTTGAAGCACAGAGAGTTTTTCAACCCTTGGTAGCATGTCCATATCTATGGGCTGTCGACCAAAAAGTCAATAGACGGAGGGCTGGGAACAGGGCCATGAACTTTATAAAAAGAGCTTTGGGGATCTCAGTACCTATGCAGAAAGACCAAGCTACGTGTCTTCAAGGGGCCTGATACTCAGTTTTGCTTAGGGAAGCGAAACGGGACACTATCTATCCCTTTGGATTTTCGCCTTGTCCCTTTTTGAAAACAAGTCTCTTCGCCGGATCGGGGGTAATTTGGGGGGGCCCACCAAAATGGCACACCGGAGGCTTGCCTGTTATTGCATAATCCGGGACGCCAACTCGGGCACCTAGCTCGTTTCCCTGTGGAAAACCCTGCCCATCAGGTATTCTTTACGAAAAACCCCTGGATGGGGGTCTGTAGACGACCCAGGGTTAGGGCTTGGGCTGTGGGGAGGAATTAAGTGGGCCGAGGGCCTCCTGGAGACTCGCCATGAGGACCCTCGAGGCTGGAAGCGAAGGGTGGAGCGCCATGCGCCCCCGTTGCGTTAGCCCCCTTTATGATGATGATGATAAAGGAGTGTTCAAACGTTTTTGCACGATAGAGCGCGTATGCCGGGAAATACTCAAGTGTATTGTGCGCACGTGCATGCGTGTATGTGTGTACATGTCCATGTGTGTGTGTGTGTAAAAGAAGCAATATCCATGCGCGTTTGAATTAAAATTTCGGACAGTATCGGGGGAGTTGTGTTTTGTGGTGTGTGTGGTGTGTGTGTGGGGGTTTTGGTGTTTAGTTTGTGTATGGGATTTCTTTAGCATATAGTTTTAAAGTAAGAGTACAAAATGTATGTGTATTTTTTTTCCCGTTCTTAAATATTTATTGTGCGTCGTGTGATGTATTCATTCATATATGTATATATGTGTGTGTTTTGTGTGTGTGTGTGTTTTTGTGTGTGGTTGTATGAAATGAAAATTGTAATAAAATGCATATGATAATATTATATTATTGATTTATTATTAGTAGTTTATTTGTTTGATTTTTGATAAAGAATTTTGGTTTTTGAAATTTTTCCTGTATTTCTGTGGCCAAATGCGCTATACGAAATGGGTGTAAAAAAACATAAATGGGGGATTAAAAAATTTCCGTCGGGCGCAAACTGTGGACGATTTTACCATATGCCCAGGCTGTACAGTGTAAAGATTTTAAAAGTGTGTGGAATATTATTATAACATATTATCCCTTGGAGGTACATATGCTGTGCGGGTATGTCTTATATTTATTAAAAAATTTTTATTATATTTTATTTTTATATATATATATAATTTATATATAATATATATGCAGTGCATGGTTTAGTTTTGTATAACGTGGGCTGTATGCATATTTTATGCAAGGACATGTGAACGGGGTATGTTTTTATAGCGACGGAAATGACATAACATACTACCATATCATAAAATATGGTGACTTTACGGGGATCGTCAAATCATATGAACAGCCCGGCACTTGTGCAGATGCGGGAATTAGAGACGTACCTAAAATCACACAGAAATAAAGAGCGTTTAAAGGGATGAAAAGAGGAAAACCCAGGGGAAAATGGAATTATAAGGCTTTTAACAGTGCATGGAATTGCAGCAAAAGAAACTAACCAATTTTTAACAAATCCTTCTCAACGGAAAAAAACTCCGAAAACCCGGAAAATCAAAAATTTTCATTGAACATAAAAAAAGGGAAAAGAAAGTCTAAAAAAAAAAAAAAAAAAAAAACCCATAAACCTCCTTCCAGTTTTTTACAACTGTTCAAAAAGTCAGCACAGTGCGCATCTCTGACACTCTAAATTCTAACCCACCTGAGAACAGGCGGTTTCTACAGTGGATTCTAAACAACAACCAATCCACAGCTCACCCAAATAAAGTAAAAAAAAACAATAGGGGAAACCCTAGTAGGCTTTCTTTGCTACGAAAGGCATTTGACCTGTCAAATATTAGTGGTATTAAAAGTTTTCGAAGACGGGGATAGGGGGGGTATACTGAAATAAAATTTAAAAATATAAAAAGATGGGATAGTAACCATCAGTTTTCACCAATTAAACTTTTAAAAAAAAGGCGTTAGAAAGGGCGACACATCTCCCCAAAAAATTTTTTATAGCTTCCTTGGGGAAAATATTAAAAAAGTAAAAGGGAAACGGAAAAGGTATCAAAATAGGGATGAAAAACTAAACAATCAAAGTTTTGCAGCGATACAGTTCTTCACTAAATCGCAAAAAAATGCAGCAATTAAAAACAATCAAAAGGGGTCAATCATTATCATAACGGTAGCTCTGTTTGAGCACCGTAAACCTCCCCACCCTTTCGCCACTAAACTCGATCTTCGCTTTTCTTTCCACTTGACCATCGACAGCCCGCAAATATCTTTGTATTGCGCCGTCTTGTTTTGGTTTGCCCTTGTCTGTTTCCTATCACCATCCTGTCGCAAGTTTTTCTCAATATTTTTACTTCTCATCACTTGACCAAAAACTTTTTTCCTCCTGTTCAAGTTTCCCAACGCGGTCTTTACAATTATTTTTCTCGCACTTCTCATTCTCTTCTTTCTGTCCGTAATACCGTACTCGTCTGTAACACCACATTTCAAAACTATAAATTTTTTCTTGTCTATCTACTTCAGCCCCAACACTCAAACATTGAGCAATTGGGAAAACTAAGGGGTTCAAAAACCTCAGCTTTGCCCGAAAGGTAATGCTTCGGTCTTTCCGTTTATTAGAGCAATTGTGGCGTTTTTTTTGGCAATGGCAATTCTTTTTATCTCGGGTGAATCACATATGTTTTAGTTAAAACAGCTCCAAGATAAGTAAAACTCTCCCTTTTTTCCCAATCATTCCATTGATTGAAACATTTTCATATTTTTCATTGCCGGTTTTTTGCCCTCGATCTTGTTTTTTTGGGGCATTAAGAACAACCACCTTTTCCTTGCTTCTCTAACTTACTATGTTTTTGTATTCAGTGAAAACTGTGGAATCAAACTATATCATCGGCTACCTCAGATTTGATTTTTTGTATTAAATCCACAGTTCCTTCAAAATTCTCTAGAGCACCTCTCAAATTTTTTCAGAATATATTTTAAAGAGGGCGGAGACAAAATGCAACCCTGTCGCACTCCTTTTTTGACTTAAAAACCTTTCTGTTAACCAAAGGGGTTTTCTTACAGCATTTTTTGTTGGCATACATGGCTTTTTTTATTTGGGAATGTGTTTGGGAAAACTTCTATTGTTCAGGTCATATCAAAAAGTCATATTCAACAGTAATTTCAATTCGAACAAAAACTGTAAAGGGGAAGCGCTAGAATAGGACAAGTATTAAAAACCTAGGGGAACTGAACAAAAAAACAGTGTAGTGAAAGGAAAAAAGCGGACATCAGTTGGTGGGGCGCCCCCGGCAGACAAGTGCATACTAAAAGGGTCCTTTTCCCTTATGTTTAAAAGAAAAGTCCCCCACATTTTTTTACCTATGGATAGAAACATGGCTACGGGGCCAGATTACGGAGAGGAAACTTTAAAACCCCGAAGGGATGGAAAAGGTGATGTTTTATAATTAGCCTAAGAGATCGATGAGGGCGAAGTGAATGGGAACAGAAAAAAGTGAAAAAAGTACCGTGAGCAATTTTTGGGGTATAGATAAAAAAAAGAGGCCAAGGGCCCCCACACCACACAACACATACACACACACAACCCCCACCCCACACACACACAAACACACCACACACCCCCATATAAAAATATATATAAATTTTAATATAATATATAATTATAAAATATATTTTTTTTTTTGTGTGTGTGTGTGTTTGTGTGTGTGTATGTGTAGTGTGTGAGTAATTTTGCATATTTATCGACATTAATATTTATAATACATATGCAATTTTAATAAAAAATATAATATTATATATATATATATATTATATATATATTATCACACAAACAAAAAAAACTATATATGTTTTTTTTTGCACTTTTTTTTGTGTTGTTTTGTGGGGGGTGTGCGGGTTTTTTGGGGTGTGTGGGGTTTGTGTGGTGTGTTTTTGGGGTGTGTGTGGGGGGTTTTTGTGTTTGTGTTGTGGGGGGGTTGTGGGGGTGTTGGGGGTGTTGTGGTGTGTGTGTGTTTTGTTGTGTGGGGGTGGTGTGTGTGTGTGTGTGTTGGGTGGGGGTGGTGGGGGGGTGGGGGTGGGG
>NW_023663253.1:2500-15148 GCF_015228065.2 Penaeus monodon
TTCTCATTCGCCTTGCCAACATCTATGGTTTACTCATTCGCCTTGCCAACAACTTATGTTTTACTCTTAGCCTTTGCTCACTTTTCCGCCATGAAAAAGCATTTAAATATAACTGTTTACTAATCCATCTGCGTCTTCCCCTTTTCCCATATATATTCTTCACATCCTACAACTGAAAAAAACTACAAGGGATGATAGTTATTATATATTCCTCAGGCATGTTATAACTATTAGCTGGACAGGTGCGCATTGGGAATGCACATAAACATTCTGGGGTGAAAAAAGTGGTATTATATTTAATTCAAATAGCCAGCCTGCAGAATACTAAATATAGCGTGGATGTTTTTGAAAAATGCTAACCTAAATGTATATAATCGTGTTTGTATGTATGTATGTGTATGTTGTGTGTGTGTGTGTGTGTGTGTGTGTGTGTGTGTGGTGTGTGTGTGTGTGTGTGGTGTGTTGTGTGTGTGTGTGTGTGTGGTGTGTGTGTTCTTACCTAGTTGTTTCAATACTGGATAAAGCAAACTTCAGATGGTCTTGTCTGCTATATTTAAAGTATCTTACGACTTTTTAAAATGATCGACATTTTGACACACAACGTTGTTTTCGAAGATTGATTCGTGTTTCAGTAATTGTTGGAAAACTTTCTGACATCTTTCTCGTCTCTTACTTTCAATTTCCACTGTGTCCTCTCTTCCTTCTGAAAAGTTTGGGGGTCTGTAAAAAGAAATTTCTCGTTCAGAATTCCACAAATTTCCTCCACCATAGTATTGTCTTTGTCTTACTATTGATGGTTGATTTGTACATTTATTGATTATCTCTTTTTCAAAGTCTAATTTTGCCTCCCTCATGGCTTGGATAAACTCATTTCTTCCTATTTTATAGCTTTCATACGTTGCCTGAGATCTATGTCTTTGGAAGCTTTTCCAAGGAGCTTTTTTTCTCTTATTTTCTTGCATTTATCACTGAACCACTTTGACCATTTCTTATTTCAGTGTTGAATCTTGATACAAAAAATTCTACTCCCCTTTTTGCAATTTCTTTCAATATTGTATATCAAGGCTTTCTTCGTCCAGGAGCGTTTCCCAGTTTATGCCATCAGCGAAATCTTTATGGCTTTTACAATTACCTCTCTTGTAATTGTACCTTCCCCTCCTTAATTACGATGAGATTTTCCTGTGCCAAACAGGATTTTACTTTAATTACTACATGGTTATTGAAGGAGAACAGTATTCCATATCCTTAATGTCATCTTTGCGAATATTAGGCCAAGCATAGACGGTCTATCTAGCCCTCTTTCCCTGGTACGATCTGTTACATTTTGGAAAAGGCAAAAATCATTTATAACTTCTAGTTAATAAATTTGCATTCCACGAATCTGGGATCAAAACTTTCCCAGTCAGCTTTGCTATTAAGATTCCCAGTTACAAGAAGTTTCTTTTACGTTGGTTTCTGGAAGTTGTAGCACTTCTTCCAGGCTCTTTAACATTTCTTTAATTAGTTTTTGGTAATTTTCTTGAGACCACACTTATGTATGAGGTGAAATGTACATTGTGGTTATTGTTGTGTTTACTCCTTTTGTTTCTACCTCATTGCCTTTAGTTTCTATTATGGTGTCTTGCTTAATGTCTAATTCCTTTACTTGCTAATATGGCCACTCCCTCAACCCCCAATTCCTTTATAATAATCCTCTTTCTTGTTCATATTGCCACTCCCTCCCCCCTCCATTTCCATTTGCCATATCTTTTCTCCATGTATTATAGTCTCTGACTCCTAATGTTACCTCGTCTATGGAGGGATCCAGTTTGGATTCAGTGATGAATATTACATCTGGTATATGATTTCAATAACTGCTGCATACTGCGTCTTTATTTCTTTCTTTATGATTTTTCATGTCTTTTTCCGATTTTTTTCCCAAATCATTTACTGTTTCCTTTACTTAAGATACATTTGCATATGTAGCTGTCATTTTTTTTTGCCTCTTCCATTATATCATACTGGCAAATTGCTTTCGATCTGCTAACAGTTTCCTGCATTGTAATTACTTCATCAACTTTCTCGATTTGACTACCGTTGCCAATCTTCTTTTCTCCTTCTGCCACCCTTTCCTTGAGTTCTTTGAATTTCGTGTCAGACTTCCCAGTATTCTTTCTCTGAATGGTTGTCTTCCTGCGCAAGTGATCAACCAATCGCTTCAAATTTACGTTTTTCTTCACGTACTTTCAAACCTTCTGCTACCAGGCTGTCTACCTTCGCTTCAGGAACCTCAATTCTAACAACTGCTTTCGCTAGCTTTATTTTTCTGGTCTGATCTTAGTTTGTTACCCACTAAAATAACAATAACAAACCTATACTCACGGCAGTTGTCTCTCCACGCAAACGCTTACTATGGCAGGATTCGGGGTCAACTTTTCGCCTCCCTTCGCTCTTCCATCTCGGCTCACAAACCCTCACTACCTCTGAAATTTTTTACTTTTTGGTTCATTTTTATTGTCCAAATTACCCTTTCAACATGCACTTTTAACGTTTTATAGTACTCATAGCTAGCAGACTAGACCACCCATTGCCCGATCTTCTCCGTATTTAACAAGAAAGCTGTCCTGCACTCTCCGTGTGTGGTGTGTGTGTGTGTGGTGTGTGTGGTGTTGTGTGTGTGTGTGTGTGTTGTGTGTGTGTGTGTGTGTGTGTGTTTTATATATATGTGTGTTGTGTGTGTGTAGGTGTAGGTGTAGGTGTAGGTGTAGGTGTAGGTGTAGGTGTAGGTGTGGTGTAGGTGTAGGTGTAGGTGTAGGTGTAGGTGTAGTATAGAGATAGAGATAGAGATAGAGATAGATAGATATATATATATATATATATATATATATATATATATATATAGAGAGAGAGAGAGAGAGAGAGAGAGAGAGAGAAGAGAGAGAGCAGGAGAGGATGCCTCGGCGATAGAAAATATAGTTTTATATACAGAAACCTAGTGAACAGGCATATTTTCATTAGCTATTCTGAAACTTTGAAATAAAACATAAATAAAAACTTCAATTACGATAATAATCTAAAAAAGTCATGACAATCAACACTATAATCAGTAGTCACCTAGGAATTATATATTAAATCAATCTCTAAATTGTGACACCCTAGAAAACAATATTTTCTTCGTACTTCCAAAATATTTTGCAACATAACCTTGCACAATGGCATCTTAGTATACAACATCAACAGACTTTTACCAAGCGCCCACGACAAGAATTTAACGTTGCAGGACAAATGGTTGCTGTGATTGCATTGTCACTAGGAGATGCAATCGCAGAAAGAGATCAGTGTGTTGCAATATAATGAACAGCATTATATCTAGTAGGGATTATGCCAATCCCATGTTGCCACGTAATGGATATGTCCTTCGTTCGATGCAAGAAACAGCTAAGACAAAATAGGAAGAAAAATCTCAGAATGAGCAACGATTTTCTTGAGAGCTACCGAGGTATCAATGTAGAAAAGAATGAGAGGGACGGCAATGTTCAAAATTCTGTCATACATGCATACATATCTGACAGTATGCAATATTTGCAAGATGACCATGTCGGCCTGGTTTTATATATATATATATATATATATATATATATATATATATATATATATTCATATATATATATATATATATATATATATATATATTGTAAAGGGTTTCTTTTAGTGATGGTTTCACTATTTTTATTATGCGTGTGTGTTTGGTGTGCGGATGAGGTGTAAGGTTCATTTGGTTCACCTCCACCCGTTCGGACGGCAGCTTCGAGTCCACCAAAGCCTCATGTCAACCATGGTCGGTGGTTGCCATTCTATGGTTTGCCACTCTATTCCGAGCTCCACACCTGAACACATTGTAAGTTGTTTACTCTTTGTATTTCCTGTACATACTGTTGGTGAATTGACTTAAGAAATATAATGCAGTGACGTGCAATGAACCGAAGTGATGGAAGGAATGTTTAAAATTATCTTGTTACTTATTGCAGCCTCCTATTATTAGAAATGGCTACATTTTGATAGCTGCAGCCCGCTCCACCAGTGGCTCCTTTAGGACGAATATACTCCAGGTGCCTGAATCTAAGGCTGGAAACCTTCACTCCGTTCCACCGACATTTCACCGACAACTACTGCAATCACGAGTTTTTTTTTTTATCTTGTATTTGTGTGAATTGTACATTTTTGAGGAATATAACTATGAAAGTGCAATATCGTATTTATATGCCCCGAGATGATCTATATCCCAGAGGATACCATAAAAGAACCTGTGGTTAATTGCAATAAGAACCAAACCAAAGAAACCACGGACAATCTGCGCAGTGAGTAGGATCCTCTTATAGATTACTCAGGGCTTGTTTATTTATATTTACTTATGTACTTTCTTTTACGCTCACAGAATGTAATGTGGAACCCGGAGGAGTGGCCAACCATAGAATGGTGATGCGGAGAACCAATGGAGGAATGGTGTTGTGGATTTTTTTTTGGTGAAGGAGTGTGACGACTCGCGCTGCGAGTTGTATTTTACATACGGAACACTACGTCATACGCGATAGGGTTAAGAGTCAATCTAGTCCGATCGTGCCTCCTTTTCACCGTTTACCGACGTGCATCGTCGCGAGTGCTCAGTTAGGTGATTCTATTTACCTCGCTGTATTAGGGAGATCAGTCAGTGACGACTGTGGTGTACCCCTGTGGTAGTTTTTAGATAACTACGTTTATCTTAACTGTGATGGCCTTGTACATTGTACACCTGTGCGTAAGCCTACCATTGCTGTTAACGATGTTTTTGCGCTGAGTTAGACTAGCCGTAGTTGTGCGATAGTCTGTGCGCCGTTTTCTTTACGCTGTTTCGCTCGCATCAAGTCAGTTTGAAACGGAACTTAATTCTAAGTGTGTGCTTAGTCTTTTGTTTATGTTCTACGATTTTCTTTTAGAATTGTTGATTTTCGTAATTTTTGATAGCGTGATAACACGTTCATCTCTTGTATATCAAATTCATATTCACTTAGTTGAATCTTTTTATATTTATAATCATGTCGCTGAACTTAGTAGAACTAGTTAAGTGTGCTAAGGAAGCAGGTCTTTCTGCCGCGGACATAAACGCTTTTGACGAGGAAGTGGAAAGGATGAGGGAATTGCGAGTAATTGAACCGTCAACCTCTGCTTATTGTTCACCTGTAGTACTGGTGAAGAAGGCCGACAACTCGTGGCGCTTTTGTGTAGATTTCAGGTCTCTTAATGACATAAGCCTCTTTGACGCTGAGCCGATGCCGACCATGGAAGAAGCGTTGGGTAGTTTCGTGGGAGATTCATACTTTACGGAAATTGATCTCTGTAAGGGTTACTGGCAAATTCCTCTGAGTGATAAGGCGAAGCAGTACACCGCGTTTGCTACACAGAAGTATGGCCTTATGCAGTTTAGAAAATTACCATTCGGTTTACGTACGGCGTGCGCTACTTTCATTAGACTGATGCGTAAGGTAACTGCTGGTCTAAACAATGTTAATTTGTTATTTTGACAACTTGGTTATACATAGTCAGACATTTTCTGATCATCTTTTGCATTTGAGGAAAGTTTTGGAGCGTTTACGCGAGCACGGTTAACCGCCGGGCCAAGTAAATGTTATTTTGCTTATCCTAGCATAAAATATCTAGGATTTAATCTTAGTGATAAGGGATTAAGTACACTTCCTGTAAAGTTAGTGCCATTAAGAACATGCCTTTACGGAGACGAAGAAGCAGTTTACGCAGCTTTCTCGGAACTCTCTCGTTCTACCGAAAGTTCATTCCGAATCTGGCAAACCTCGCATATCCCCTAATGCTTTGTTAAAGAAATTTAGTCCTAATAAACTGAATCTGACCCCTAGCCTCGTTGACAGGATTAACGAATTAAAAGATCTTTTGATGAATGCCCCTATTCTAACTTTGCCCGACTACAGTAAGACTTTCTATCTTCGCACTGACGCGAGTGATACTGGCCTCGGGGCCGTCTTGTTGCAAAGTGTCGATGGCGTCCTCATGCCCATCGCCTACGCAAGTAGAAAACTTAAAGATCGGGAGACTCGTTACGCTGTCATTGAACGAGAAGGGTTGGCGATCGTTTGGGCGATCGAAAAAATTCTATTGTTATTTGTATGGACGCGAATTTATTCTGCAAACTGATCAACAGCCATTAAAGTATATTAAAAACATGAAAAACAGCAACGGTCGGCTTATGCGCTGGTCACTCGCCCTTCAGTCACATTCATTCACAATAGAATATATAAAAGGCCAAGAAAATGTTGGAGCTGACATACTCAGCCGATGTTCTGTATAAAGTTTTGTTCTTGTTTACGTACAACCTTACGTTATTATTAATGATAATTTAAGTTGAGTGAAACCCCACTTTTCGCTGAAATCTTGCGATTTAAGTTGAATTGGGGGGCTTTGTAAAGGGTTTCTTTTAGTGATGGTTTCACTATTTTTATTATGCGTGTGTGTTTGGTGTGCGGATGAGGTGTAAGGTTCATTTGGTTCACCTCCACCCGTTCGGACGGCAGCTTCGAGTCCACCAAAGCCTCATGTCAACATGGTCGGTGGTTGCCATTCTATGGTTTGCCACTCTATTCCGAGCTCCACACCTGAACACATTGTAAGTTGTTTACTCTTTGTATTTCCTGTACATACTGTTGGTGAATTGACTTAAGAAATATAATGCAGTGACGTGCAATGAACCGAAGTGATGGAAGGAATGTTTAAAATTATCTTGTTACTTATTGCAGCCTCCTATTATTAGAACTGGGCTACATTTTGATAGCTGCAGCCCGCTCCACCAGTGGCTCCTTTAGGACGAATATACTCCAGGTGCCTGAATCTAAGGCTGGAAACCTCACTCCGTTCCACCGACATTTCACCGACAACTACTGCAATCACGAGTTTTTTTTTTTTATCTTGCATTTGTGTGAATTGTACATTTTTGAGGAATATAACTATGGAAGTGCAATATCGTATTTAATATGCCCCGAGATGATCTATATCCCAGAGGATACCATAAAAGAACCTGTGGTTAATTGCAAATAAGAACCAAACCAAAGAAACCACGGACATATATATATATATATATATATATATATATATATATATATATATATATATATATATGTGTGTGTGTGTGTGTAGATATATAGTTATATATATACATATTTATGCATATATATGCATAAATATATATGTATATATATGTATACATATACATACATACATACATACATACATACATACATACATACATACATACATACATACATACATACATACATACATACATACATACATACATACATACATACATACATACATACATACATACATACATACATACATACATACATACATACATTGGGGTAAAATGGTTACTTCAAAGGATTAAATTTTGCGATACAAATGAGATTTCGAGATGCAGATAAGAGCCTTAGAACCAGATAATATCAGAATGGATGAGGGAGCGATGCACTTTAACTGATTTCGCTCCGAAGAAAATTTTCTTTGGAATTCTTTTAAAAATCCTATATTGTTGTTTGCTGTTGTTGTTTTAATCATATGCGAATATTTTCCGTAGTGTGAGGGTATTACGAAAAAAGCCAAAAAACATCCAATAACAGAGCAACTTCAGTTCTTAGAAAAAAATTATCCCTTATGCGTATGATGGTTAAACTGAACAACACGCACGGAAAAAAACACGTATATGTTTCAGTACAGACCTGTTATACATTAAGTGTGTGTGTGTGTTTCTACGTGAGAAATTCCCTTTGTAAAATCATAGCAATTCTCACATATATATCCAATGTCTTTCTACCATGGCGTTAAGCTCTTTGTAGCTGAAAACAGAACTACGTATACAAACACATATTGTAATGAAAAATGAAAGAATTCTACTTTTCTCATCACTGCCTGTCCCGGATCACCACATTCTAGCATCGAGTTTACAGAGGATGAGACTGGAAGAATGAGAGGCACGTGTAGTTCCTGTTAGGGAGAGTGAGGGAAGGAGGGAGAGAAGCAAGGTAGGAGAGGCAAAGGAGGAACCTTATACTCTTTTATCTTTAAGTTGAATAGTAGATAATTTAACATAGGTGGATAAGGTATGGGGTCCGGTTCGGGCCAGTGCTGCTCAGTATGGGTCAAGACACAAGACTCCTTGGCAGCTATCGTGTTCCTTAATATGTATAAAAGTGAGGAAAAGTTAATCAGGTTGTCATAGTGAATGTAAGGGTTATTAGAATCAGCTAGTTAGTTAGAATGAGCTAGCTAGTTAGCTCTCTGACACAGCTATTATGCATTTATTAAATTATATTAAACATAACATTGTACAAAATTTCTGAGAAGTCTTTGCTACTAAAGTGCCATGCAGTAAGTATTATGCAGTGAGATTTATGGCAACATCCTTTACCTATGAAAAATTGTTCCCTTCCAATATTTTCCATGCTGGGAGTTTATTAGTTATTGAAACCGGGCTACTACACCTCCCGTAAGAATGGTGTTACTGTTATTAATCTATTTTGTTTGTTTGTTTGTGTAATTAATAATATATTCATTTTTTACTTCATCTTTATTGATTAATTGATTATATATCTTTTATAAAATTATATATGAAAAACCTAAAGTACATTCATCCTTGTGTGGTAAGAGAAGCACTGATATGCAAATCTATAGTGCTTTGCTTTTTGTTGAGCTGGTTTTGGCAATCGATTTGATATTAATTAGTATAATAAATTGGGTCATAGCCCTGATGAATGCATTAGAATTTAGTGACAAAATACCTTTATCTGATAGAGCTTAGAGTTATCTACCAACAAGGAAAAAAAATTTATAATGTAATAAAGAATTTTTTAGAAAATCTAATTTTAAAAACCAGGGCGAAACAGAAACACGTAGCCAAATATACATAAATAACTGATGCGAAAAACAAATAGAAACTTATTTTGTAGCGTGTAAAATCAAGTAAAATACACAGCCTAAAAATCATTGATTGAATTTCAATATTTAATCCTAGAATCGAACAGCTCCCCATTAGCTTTACGAAAGGTAAATCTGTGAGTGCAAATATTTCTGTAATGGATTTGTAACGATTGCAGAAAAGATATCATTTATTGAATTACAATTTATTTCATGTTATATATTTGTAAATCCA
The DNA here is from genome assembly GCF_015228065.2 of Penaeus monodon. NCBI lineage: Eukaryota > Metazoa > Arthropoda > Malacostraca > Decapoda > Penaeidae > Penaeus > Penaeus monodon. Next base: position 11,688 of record NW_023663253.1, read on the forward strand.
GTTATTCATTTCATCGCTTTTGTTATTATTGTTATTGTTTTCAGGCAGAGAGGATAGAGGCTGAATAATCGTAGAATCAAGAGCAATGGAAGTGAACAGCAGGAAAACATGAGCTGAAAGAATAGACAAGTAAAAGTAAAAGAAGAGTGAGGATTAATGAAGGACATAGACATAGAACGTAGAGAGAGGGGAATAGACAAGGAGAGATAGAGAATAGAGAGATAGAGAGAGATAGAGAGAAGAGAGAGAGATAGAGAAGAGGAGAGAGAGAGAGCCCTGACAGACACACAGACAGACAGACAGAAACACAGACAACAAAGAGAAAGACAATGAGATATGCAATCGTGTGCCACTCTTTGTGTGTATGCTTGATCTATAATCCGGTTGAGGTGACCTAGCACAGTAGTAAAACTATTTTTTGTCTCACACACACACACACACTACATCGATTTTATTACAAATGCATTGAACTAAATTGCTCCCTAACGAGAGCGTTCCAAATCCGATGCTTGAAATGATCCAGAAACAGAATGAAACTTTAGGCGTACTTATTCCGATATTAATCCCTTAGATACTAGAACACTAACACAAATTTCAGACTTTTCATGTTTATCCGTTAGCCCCAGCATGTTATAAATTATATCTATATATATATTATATATATATATATATATATATATATATGATATATATATATATATATATTATATATATATATCCAAGAGAGAGAGAAAAATATATATATAATATATACAAGTATACAGATATATACAGGCATGTGGTGTGTGTGTGTGTGTGTGTGGTGTGTGTGTGTGTGTGTGTGTTGTGTGTGTGTGTGTGTGTGTTTGTGTGTGTATAATTGTTGTATTTGTGTGGGGTTGTGTGTGTTGTGTGTGTACACATAATATATATATATCTATACTATTATATATATATATCTCTATATATATCTATATATATTATATATATATATACACACACAAGCACACACACACGCCATTATATATATTATATATATATATATATATTATATATATATAATATCTATATATATATCTATAATATATATATATATATATATGTAATATATTATATCTATCTATCTATATAACCCAACTATCTCTATCTATATATCCCTCTATTATATATATATTATATTATATATCTCTATTATATATATAATATCGTTATATCTCTACATATATCCATATATATCTGTATATATATGTGTATATCTATATTATCTATATATCTACTTATATATATATCTATTATCATCTATATATATATATATATTTATCATATATACTACCTATATATATGTATCATCTGTATGTGTGGTGTATATATGAATTTTTTTTTTTTTTTTCAAAAACCATATATTATAATATATATATCTATATATATATATATATATTATAAATTTCTTTCTTATGTTTATATAATATATTATTATTATATATATTATTATATTAAAATTATATATATTATTTTATTATATATATATTATAATATATATATTATTTTATATTATTTATATTATTATATCTAAATTATATTTATAATGTGCGTGTGTTTTGTTTATATATATATACCCATATAATATATATATTATTAATATATTATATTATTATTATACTATATATATATATTTATATATAACACAACATAACGTTGTCTTATGCGCCACGCTTAGATTTATAGAAAACAAAAAAAAAAAATCTCAAATTTTTGTCGTCCTTTACGGCGCCCAAGAAGAAATTTCCCAACCTCAACATTTTTCACAGAAACAAAGTCTTCTGAAAGTTTTCGGTTCCTTCCCCCTGCGTGACCCTTTTCGAGTATCCTTTAAAAAAAAAAAAAAAAAAAAAAAAAAAAAGAATATGAGTCACATTGTACAACAATTTCGGGAGAGGAAGATCCACGGATAAATCCTTTAAAGAAGTACCCGACGTGGCGAAGGAAGAAGGAACTTGCAATCCACCTCCATGAAATTTCTTTCGAGGAATTTATGTGAAAACATCGCTGTCAGCTCTCTGTGAATTTCTCCCGTGCCCGTTCTGATTCAACAGGGTTTCTTGAAATTCTGTTTGAGGTGCAATCGTCAACATTGCTTTCTGCTTTGTAAGACATTCGTGGGGGAGAATCTAGATCACCAAAGGGCTGTTTTTCGGGATTAGAGTCTTTTATCATGCAAATACGACTCCGTCAGACACTTGGAAAAATGTATTTTCGGATTCCAGAAACCAGTACAATCTCATGCTTGGCCAAATGCGAGGCGTAAACATAGTGAAAAATGAGGTAACCGAGGTGTTTGTGTGTGTGTGTGTGTGTGTGTGTGTGCGTGCTTGTTTATATATATATATATATATATATATATATATATCTATATATATATAATATATAATTATATTAATATCAAATCATCTAATCTATATCTAATCTATATCTAAAATCTATCTATCTACTACTATCTATATATATATTATATATATCTATAATATATATATATTATATATATATATATAATATATATTATATAATATATATATATATATATATATATATATATATATACATACACAAACATTTAGTATAATGCGTCGGTTACCTCATACATACACACACATTACCTATCTACTCATACTTGAGTAATGATAGCGAAGTTTCACGCTCACTCCCCGTGGGCACTCGGTGGAAATTGATTTAGCAATTCAAATCTAATCAGATGTACTGAGGTATATTTATGAAAGATGGAATAATGCAATGCCGCATTGATATCGATAAATAACATCCCTCACTGACCAGGGAGGGCTGTTATTGACCGTTTTAGCGTAAAACTTCGCTATCATTACTCAAGTATGAGTATATAGGTAATGTCTAAATTCGGTTTACACCTCAAACAGAATTTCAAGGAACCCTGTTGAATCAGAACGGGTGCGGGAGAAATTCACAGAGAGCTGACAGCGATGTTTTCACATAAATTCCTTGAAAGAAATTCCATGGAGGTGATTGCAAGTTCCTTCTTCCTTTCGCCACGTCGGGTACTTCTTTAAAGATTTAGCCGTGGATCTTCTTCTTGTTGTACAATGGGAAATCATTATAATATATATATATATAATAATATATATATATATTAAATTTTGGTGCGTGTAATTTTTATTTTATAATATATATATATTAATATATATATTATATATATATTATTTTTTTTTTTTTTTTTTTTTTTTTTTTTTTTTTTTTTTTTTTTTTTTTTGTTTTTTTTTTTTTTTTTTTTACGGATACTCGAAAAGGGTCACGCAGGGGGAAGGAACCGAAAACTTTCAGAAGACTTTGTTTCCCTGAAAAAGGTTGAGGTTTGGGGAAATTTCTTCTCGGGGTCTGTAAGGAGGACAAACTTTGAGGTTTTTTTTTTTATAAATAATTCTAAGGACGATAAAACAACGTTTTGTTTGTTCATA
>NW_023663254.1:0-15148 GCF_015228065.2 Penaeus monodon
AAATTTTAAAAATTTATAAAGTAATATTAAGAATTCGATAAAAATTTAAAGAAATGATTAAAAATAATTAAAATCGTTATTATTATTTTTATTTTTATTACTATTATTATTGTTGTGGTTTTTTATTTTATTGCAAAAATATATCTATAATCCAAAATTGCAATAAAAAGAAAAACAATTGCAATAAGATGATAAAAATTTTTGCAATAATGATGATAATATAAAAATGAGAAATATGAAAATTATGAAAACGAAATAATATGAAATCATGATAATGAGAGATAATAAAAAGGGAATTGGTCCATATATAATAAAAAGGTATAAAAAAACTTTCCCCCCAAAAGTCAAAAAAGCGAAAACGAAAAATTTTATGCCTTTTGAGAGTATACCCCCAAATGACTTTTTTTTGTTTTCTTTGGTGTTTTTGGGCCCAATTATTAGGGTAAAAATAAAATAATTATTATAACAGTAATTTTCAGTTAACGATAAAAATTTAAGATAATGTAAAAATAATATTAAGAATCGTTATTATTGTTATTTTTATTGTTTTTACTTTCAACAATAATATGAGAAAAACGAAAATAATGATGTATCTGATAATGTGATGTGATAATAACAGGAATTGTGTCCAATATAATTTAAAAAAAAGGTGAAAAAAACATTCCCAAAAAGGGCAAAAAGTGGCAAAATTAGGAAAAAAACCCCCTTTTTGAGAGTATACTCAAAATGACTTTTTTTCGATTTTTTTGGGTGTTTTGGGGAAATTTTAGGGAAATATATAAAAATTTACCAAATTGTTTAAAATCAAAACAATAATATGATAAAATGAGAAAAAAGAGAATTTTATAACATTTAAATAGATTAAAAAATTATTTTATTATTATTATTATTATTATTATTATATTATTATTATATTTCTTAATTATTATTTTTATTGAAAAAAATCTATCATTCTGTAATAAAAAATAATAATAATAAGTATAAGTTAATAAAAATAATGCTAGGGGTTAAAAATTGTTATTATATTTTTTTTTTTTTCATCATTATTATTTTTGTACGGTATATCTTGCAAAAATAATTATATAACAGAAATATTACAGAATAATACAAATTAAAGATAATGATATAAATAAAAAATTTAAAATCGTTATTATTGTTTTATTATTTTTTTTAAATTTTTTTATTTTTGGGGTTATAGATTATTGCAAAAAAAAATTCTATAACTCCAAAAATTGCAATATAATGAAAACAATTGCAATAATGATGATAATTTTAAATAATGTGATAATGTATGAAAGAAAAATAATGATGATAATCATATATGAGGATGATAAAAACAAAATTTTTCCCATATATAATATAAAATGGTATAAAAAACTTTCCCCAAAAATCGAAAAGGGGAAAAATTTGCGAAATAAGCTTTTTTAGAGTAACTCCAAATGGGGTTTTTTTCGTTTTTTTTGTGATTTGGGAAATTATTAGGTAAAAATGAAAATAATTACCAGAATTGTATTAATAAAACAAAAATGTGAAAAAGGGAATAAAAAAATTTTGATAACTTTAAATATTATAAAATTATTTTATTTTATTTTTTTAATTTTTATTTTATTATTATTATTATTATTATTATCATTTTTATTTTTATTTTTTCTTTTATCTTAATTATTAGTTTTTTGAAAAAAATCTTTTAATCTGTAATAAATAAAAATAATAAAAAAAGTATAAGTAAATAATAATAATGCTAGGGGTTTAAAATTTTGTTATTGTATTATTGTTGTTATTATCATCTTATTATTATTTGTACTGGTGTAAAATTGAAAAATAATTATTAAACCTAAAAATTACAGTAATAACGAACAAATTTAAGAAATGATATAAATTAATGATAAAATCTTTATTTTTGGTATTTTATTTTATTACTATTATTTTTTGTTGGTTATTAGTATTTTGCAAAATATATATTTAAAACCCCAAAAATTGAAATAATAATGATAACATTGCAAAAATGGGAAAATAATTGCAATAATATGAAATAATGTATATGATGATATGATGATGAAAACGATAAAAAGAGTAATCATGTAATGATGAGTAATAACAGGAATTGTGTCCATAATAATAAAAAAAAGGTATAAAAAAAACTTTCCCCAAAAATTGGGAAAATGGGAAAAATCTAGGAAAATAGCCTTTGAAATATACCCCAAAAAGACTTTTTTTTGTTTTCTTTGTTGTTTTCGGCAATTATTAGGAAATAATGATAAAAATTTCCCAAAAATTGTTTAATCTAAAAATAATATGATAATAGTGAGAATAAAGAGAATTTTTTACATTTAAATAGTTTTAAAAAATAAAAATTATTATTATTATTATTTTTTATTTATTTTATTATTATTTATTATTATTATTATTATTACTATTATCTTAATTTTTAGTTTATTGCCAAAAATTATTTTTCTGAAATAATAAAAATAAAAAATAATAGTAAAAAGTATAAGTATATATGCTAGGGGTTATAATTTTGGGTTTTATATTATTATTGCATTATCATCATTATTATTTTTTTGTAGGGTGTATAATTGCAAAAAAATTTATAACAGAATAATTACGTAATAACGAACTAATAAGATAAGATATAAATAATAATGATAAAATCTTTTATTATTGGTTTTTATTGTTATTATATTTTATTTTGTGGTTATTAGATTATTGAAAAAATATATTAATAACTCCATAATTGAAATAAAATGAAAAAATTGCAAAAAGGGGGATAAAAATTGCAATAATGATGAAAATGTTTTGGGAAATGATGAAAATATGATATAACAAAATTTGATGTTCATGATAATGTATGATAAACGGGAATTTGCCCCATATAAATAAAAAAAAAATTATAAAAAAACACCCCCAAAAATTGGGAAAAAATGGGCAAAATCTAGCAAAATATACCCTTTTGAGAATATACTCCAAAATGATTTTTTTTTCGATTTTTGGTGATTTCGGAAATTATGGGTAAAAAGATAAAAATTTTACCAAAATTGTTTTAACATAAGAAAAATTTTGATGATAAAAGGGAAAAAAGAAATTTTGAAACATTTGAATAGTTTAAAAATAAAATTTTATTATTTTTATTATTATTTTTATTATTATTATTATTTTATTATTTTTTCTATTATCTTAATTATTAGTATTATTGCCAAAAAACATTATATCTGAATATAACAAAAATAATAAAAATTAAAGTTAATAATAAAAATCTATGGTTATAATTTGTTTAGTATTTTTTTGCTATTTTCATCATTATTAATTTGTACGGGTATATAATTGCAAAAATAATTATTATAACAGTAAAAATTAAGTAAAAAACGTACAAATTTAAGATAATGATTAAAAATAATTATAAAATCGTTATTATTGTTATTATTATTGTTATTACTATTTTTTTATTTGTTGGGGTTATTAGTATTTGCAAAAAATTACAACCCCAAATAATTGAAATAATAATATAACAATTGAAATAATGATGATAAAATTTGCAATAAATGATAAGATGAATAATGATAATGATGATGAAAACGATAATAATGATGATAATCATGATATGAGTGATGATAAAAAAGGAATGGTGCCCCATAAAATATAAAAAATATAAGAAAAACATTCCCAAAGTCGAAAAACGGCAAAATCAGCAAAAAGTTTTTTGAGAGTATACCCAAAAAATGCTTTTTTTTCGATTTTTTTGGGTGTTTTCGGCAATTTTAGGGAAAATGATAATAATTACCAAAATTGTTTTAATCATAAAAATAATATGTAAAGTGAGAAAAAAAAAAATTTTGATAACATTTGAATATTTTTAAAATTATTATTATTTTTTTTTATTATTATTAATTTTCTTATTTTTTATTATTTTTAAATTTATTATTATTATTTATTATTTATTATCTAATTTTTAGTATTTTTCCAAAAATCATTATATCGTAATAAAAAAATAAAAATAAAAGTAACAATTATAATAATAATAATGCGGGGTTTAAAAAATATTGTTTTTATATTATTTTTTTATTACTCATTTTTTATTTGTATGGTGTAAATTTGAAAAAATAAATTAAACAGTAATAATTTACGTAAAAAACGATACAAATTTAAGATAATATATAAATAAAAATTAAAATCGATATTTTTGTTATTATTATTGTTTTTTACTATTATTTTTGTTTGGTTTTTAGTTTTTTGAAAAAAATAATACTAAAACTCCAATAATTGCAAAAATATGAAAAAAATTTGCAAAAAATATGATAATAATTGAATAATGATGAAAATGTATAATGATGATGAAACAAAAATAATGTGATAACGATAATATGAGTAATCATATAATGATATGAAAAATTTAACGGAATTGTGTCCATATATAATAAAAAAAGGTTAAGAAAAATTCCCAAAAAATTTAAAAACGGCAAAATCTAGGAAAAAACCTTTTGAGAGATACCCAAAAATACTTTTTTCGATTTTTTTGGGGTGTTTTTGGCCCAATTTTTGGGAAATAATGAAAATAATTACCAGAATTGTTTTAATCATCAATAATGTGATAAAAGGAGAATAAAGAGATTTTGTAAATTTAATTTTTAAAATTATTTTTTATTTTATTTTTAAATTAATTATTTTATGATTTTATTATTTTATTACTATTATTTAAATTTTGTATTATTGCCAAAAATTTTTATATCTGTAATAATAACAAATAAAATAAGTATAAGTATAAAAATTTTACGCCGGCCCCCTCGTCCTCTCCCCCAAACAAAAGGCGGGTGGGCAAGGCGTGCATTCACAGGGCGTAAACACTGAACGCTAAAAGAGGCCGAGCAAAAACAGGTCCCCAGAAACCCCAGGGGGGGGAAAACGCCACCGGAGAGGCAGGGCACAAAATAAACCCAAAATGAAGTTTTTCCCTTTTATTAAAACTTTTTTTACCCGTACATTTTTCTATCAAAATACGGGGGAAACAGCATGTCACACAGCAAATACAGTTTATCGGGCAACACCGGGTTTTATCTCAGGTCAAAAGGGGCACACACAGTCTTCAGGAGCAGCCCCCAACGGTCCCCCGGGCTTGTTCCTCCGCTCCTCCGCTCACACCCAGCTGCACATGTTTCCCCGGGGCCCCTTCATGTAAACACATTTTCGCCAGAACAAAGCCCCATGGCGTAGCACATCCCCCCCTATCAAGCAGACGACCCGCTGTTTGACATATTAAACCTAAAAAAAATACATAAAAATTTAATAAATCATTTCAGAAAAACAAAATTTTCATCCGCGCGGCTTTTTTCGCCTGCTGGGGTCTCTCTGGAGGAGGTTGGGGGCGGTAATTGGCAGGGGCCCCCAGAGGGTATCTCCTGTCCCAAGACCGGGTCATGGTCCCATTGACATCGCTGCATCGCCCTCACCGCCCAAAACTCGCCTCACCCGGGGCCGCGTCTGCCACCCCTCTCGCCGACTGGGGCAACTTCACCCTTTTTTTTCACCATGGCCCCGGGAGTACTTCCGGGCCCCAGGGAAAACCCCAAGCCGGTCCACGTGGACAACGGGACGGTCGTTTTCGCCCCTTTCGAATTCGATTGACATCAGAGAGGGGCCCCTAACCACCCTGTATGGGGCCCCCCCAGGGGCTTGTAGCTTCGGCAGAGCCCCCCCTTGACGGGGGTTTTGCAGCCCCACTCTGTCACCTAGTTGTACCTCACTTCCCCATCGCCGGTCATAGGGCTCCTTCTGCATGGCCCGGGTTCCTTGAGCTTGCCACGCACCCGTCGGTGCACCTCCCCATTTTCCCCATGCCCGCATACTGGTGTGAAAGTTTTCAAGTTCACGTCGGTGGCCGCCCTGTGGCCAAATCCACTGGTAGCCTGAGCTCCGGCCAAACATAGTCGGGAGTGGGCCGTACCTCATCACAGCAACCGGTAGGCCCTGAGATGGCGGGGAGCTTGAGTCCCTCTTCCGACTTTTCCCCCCAATACTTGGTAACTGTTGACAGGTACGGTTAAAAACCCCTCCCCCCATACCATCGGCTGTGGATGGAGGGGGGTCGTCCGTGTCTTGCGACCCCCAACGCTCGCAAAACTCACAACCCTCGTACTCAAAAATCCGCCTTGTCAAGGCAGTTCAGAAAGGACACAAAACGGGTAATGAAATTATTCACTAACCCCAGCCACGGTCTCGGCCCGTGGGGGGTAGTGCATAGCCTAGGCCATTTTTAGAAATAGTCCATTACCACACAGATGTTCGATTTCCCTTTTGGGTGAGAGCAGCGGACCGGCAATTCTATTGCCCCCCGTTCCATGGGGCTCCCCCACAGTCACCTGTAACGGGGGACTTCTTTACAGGGCCCTTCTTTGCATGCACACATCACAAACTTACACCATCAACACGTCATTTCTCTGCCCGCCCCGTAGAAGCGTTGACGAGACGGGTCAGGGTTTTTTCTCGCCCCAAAGGGGCCCCTGTAACACCCCCATGTAATTCCCTCAGCAACTCAGCACCATGCTCTGGGACTACAATACCCATGTTCACTGTCACTTCACTCAACTGCACCCGCGCTTCACTAAAAAACCTTTTTATCCACTCGTAAAGTTCCCCGTCCCCCAGACATTTGTGGTGGGGCCTCCGCAGCCCCGGCCCCCCAACTGGGGGCCACTGAGACCCCAACCCCGGACAATGGGAGCAAGGGCAAGTCCTCACGTTTTGCCTACGCCACTCATCTCCCTTTAGGGGACATTCCAGCACCCGCAGACGGGCACACAGGACAGAGTCCTTCGGGCACAGTGTGAGCAACTGCCTCACAGGGGGGTCAACTCAGGGTGTCAGCGTTGCAATGGAACGCCCCCGGGGGGTGGGCCCATGTGGGAGTTTTACTGTTCAAGGCGCCCCAACCATCTTGCCAAGACCCTCGCTACCTTCAGCGACTTCAACCCCTGTAGGGGACAGGTCAGTCCGGGTGGTGAACCGGCACCGTAGGGTATGGGTGAAAGTGCTCGAGACTCTTCACCCCCCCAGAAAAACTTTCCTTTTCACCAAAAATTGCGTTTAGGCGCTGAACTTGGGACTGTAATAGCCCGACAAACTCTTTCCCGTCCTTTTTCTGGACAAAACTGCCCCATGCCTTCCGCACTAGCTCAGTGTCCCCCCAGGTTTGGGAGCTTCGGGGCCGGGTATGGCAAGACCGGGCTTCCATCAGGGGCTTCTTCAGGTTGTCAAATGCAGACTGAAAACGCCTCTCCCCCGGAACACTCCCCTTTTTGTGTAAGTCGGGGGAGAGGAGCTGCTACACTGGGAAGTCCTGTACAAAGCGGCGGTAGTATGTGCACAGGCCCCGGGGGCCCGACTTCCGCCACATTGGTTTGGAAATGGCCCCTTCTCCCCCACCGCCCCCCTTCTTGGGTCGGGTGCACACCCTTTGACTAAAAAACATGCCCCGAAATGGCACCCATGCTGGAAATCGAGCTTTCTTGGGCTGAGTTTGAGGTTGGCCTTCCCCAAACCCCTGTAGTACTTCCCCCAGCCGCCCGCTCCCCGAAGGGGCTCCCCAAACGATACGTGACGTATCAAAGTAGACAAGCGCCCTCTTCCAATGCAGGCAAACCAATACCCTCTCCATCAACACTCGAAACACCAGGGGCTTTTCAAGACAAGGGGATGACGTTGAATTCCACAGGGCCTTTCCCAAGGAAAAGGCAGCTTTGGGTTGTCCTCTTCCGCCATCTCCACCTGGTGAAAACCCCCACTTCAGTCGAGTGTGGAGAACCACCGGCCCCCACCAATGCTCAGTGTTCATCAATTTTCGGCAAGGGGTAAGTCCTTTAATCTGTCATTCTGTGCCGGGATCCACACGAAGCGTTGTGTTTCCGTCCTTTTTTTTCACCAGGACTCCCCTGATACCAGGACTGTTGCCGTTCATCACCCTCCTGTCCGCTAGTCATTGACGTGCACTGCATTCTTCTCGTCTGGTTTGGGGCAAAACTCGGGGGGGGGTCTTTATGGGGAAACTACTTCCGGTGTTTAAAGCGGTCTTCACCAAACCTGGCGGCCCAGGCCCAATCCCCCCTGCTAAACACATCTGATATGAGACAGGTGGGCATCTTTTCTGTCTGTGCTTCCGTAGGGTTTGCGGCGTCCCGGGGCGCCAAGTCCTCGAGGAAGTCGGGCAACGGCCCCAAAACCACCAACCCCCCTCCCCCCGCGACTTTTGGAGCTCCACTTCCTCCAATGCCCACTTTGCACCAGCTGGGACCTTCTGGGCCTTTTCGGAGAAATTTTCTACCAACACTGTAACTAACCCCCCCCCCGGCCAAAAAGGTCCGCCCAACCGCTAGGGGCCTCAGCCGCGCAAGTTTTGGTTGGCTCCACGAGGGCCTCTACTCCACGCATCCTCTTGCGCCACCGGATTCTAGACTTGTCCGGGGGGGGGTGCAGTCGCTCGTTAATACCTCTGACAGCCAACCCCTGGAAAACAGGGCACCTCTTCGCCGTGCACCCTCACCAGCTTCCGCCAAAATCACAAACCCCCTTTCTCTGTGTCAGGTAGTCAAGCCCAGCAAACAGTGCTCGTCCAGATCGGCCCATACACCGGGAGCCCTGAAACCCTGCTGCCCCCGCCAATACGAGCCTCCCCTGCCCCTTGAGCGCAAATGCCCCATGACACCCCACGTCTCTGTGGGCGTCTGGGAATTTTTATTGGCCAGCATATCGGCCCATGGGTCTTCTCAGCCCCAGTGTCCCTTCAGGCGGCATGCTTCCCTCTATTGAGCCCCCCCTGATCGTGTGGTTGACGGCAGCTACCCCAAATCGGGGCCCGGGAACGAGGACGGCTGGGTTTTGGGCCCCCCCCTCGCCTTTTCCACCTTACCACTTCTTAGCCTTAGGCACCTCGGATGGTGACCCTACCTGCCCAGTCCCTTTCAGCACTGCTGGAAGGGATCAAATCCATCCGGTTGAGAGGGCGTGTTCTCCCCTCCCCCTGACACTGACTAGTCTTGCCCACCCCTCCGCGCCCCCAAAACAAGCCTTGGAATTCTCGGGCCCCTTCCTCAATGCTATTTTCTCCACTTTAGCCTTGCGGCCCCGGAGGGCCGGGGGGTGGCAGCTGGCCTACCACGGTTGCCTTCAGGAAGGCCCCGAACTCCAAAGGCCCCGCCAGGGCCCCCTGCAGGGCCCCAGGGTGGCCTGCTTAAGTAGATTTGCGCTGCTGGGCCCGTAAAGCATCAAAAAAGAAATCACGGGCCAGGACCACGACCTCTCTTTGCAGCCGCAGGGTACGACCTCCTTACCCGCGCCTCCACATCTGCGCCCGCTGGGGCTTTCGCCACGCTCACAGTCCGCTTCTTCAAGTGGGCCCCCTATACCTCGGCCTGGTGTGGTGGCCCCCAAACGGCGTTTCAAAGCCTCTGCCAGTGGTGTAAAAAGGCCTGTTTTGGGTGCCGCAGATGACCAAACATTCCACCGGGGGGCCCCTTAGCGCTTTACCAGCTGCGGGCCTTCTCTTCCTGGCTCCAGCCCTGGGGAGATGCCGCATTTCAAAATTTGGGGAACATATGCCCCCAGGGCCCCCTTCCCGTCGTACTCAGCGGCTTACCCTCACAGAAGTGGGGGCCGAGGGGGTACAGGGGGGAGAACGGTGCCGTGAACTAACACACCCGGGGGGGGGGAAAGGGGGGGAGGGAGGCAAAAGGCGGGGTTTACCGGTCCGAGTTTGCCGCCCCTATACCAAGGGAGCGGTTCCGAGGTCCCCAGCCTTCTGCAGGACACTGGCTGCGCCCCGACGCTGCGAGGCCCGGGGGTTTCCCGCCACAACCCCAGGCAGACCCCAGTAAACTGACACTCTGGGCTTGTTGCCAGAAACCTGTCTGCCTTTCTTCTGCAAAGTTACTACCTCGTGACGCCGCCTTTCCTCCTTACTTCCTCCCTCAGGCCCTAACCTCGCCCTTCAGAGTCGCACCCCCTCCACAGTTTCACTCTTTACGCTGTTGCGGCCTTGGGGGTTTTTACTGCTGAGTTTCCATCTTCAAGATGAAAGATTTCTCTGTAGCACCCGAACAGTTGGCAGAAATGTTCCTCTGCCTTCCTTGCCGCATCTCGCGAGATGGTCGCCTGCTCGCGTGCCCTCTGTGCCTGCTCTTCGCCCTTTGTGCCATTTTTTCCCCCGTCTACCGGCCCATGGCAGTGATAAAATCCCCCTGGCTCGGCTTCACCTCATCGTGCCTGCCTGTATACCTCCTCTCCCTCATGGTTCCCCCCTTTGGACATGATAAACGGCGCGTCCACTGATCAAATTCACAAAACCCACTCCTGACACCATTTGTTAGCCCCCGCCTCTCTCCTGCCACCAACACAAAGGGGGCTAGGCAGAAAGGCGTGCTATTCAAAAAGGGTCGTAACACTGAAAACTCCAAGAGGCACCGAGCCCCACAGCGTCCCCAGAACACCACGAGGGGGAAAAGCCACCTGGAAGGCAGGGGACAAAAAAACACCAAAAGAAGTCTTTCCTTTTTTACACGTTATTTACCCCACACTTTTTTAGGCACAATACAGGGGGGGAAAACCCGCATGTCACACAGCATAAACGCTTATAACGGGAACACCAGGTTTTCTCAGGTCCAAGGGGACAACAGGGCTTCACAGGGCAGCAAACCCCCCTGCGTCTCCGGCTTTTTCCTCCGCTCCTCCGCTCACAGCCAGCTGCGACATGTTTGCCCAGGTCCCTTCATGTAAACACATGTTTCGCACAGAGACAAAGACCCACTGGCGTAGCAATAATAATAATGCTAGTGGTTATAATATTGTTATTAGTATTATTATTGTTATTATCATCATTATTATTATTTGTACTGGTAGTATAATTGCAAAAAAAATTTATTATAACAGTAATAATTACAGTAATAACGATACTAATTAAGATAATGATATAAATAATAATTATAAAATCGTTATTATTGTTATTATTATTGTTATTGTAGTGAATCTCGACCCATCAGACGGAAGAATGGAATGGAAGAGTTACCCCTTCCGCTTGCAAACATGTGGCCGTCAATGACTGTATACGGGTCCAGGAAGATGGGGGAGAGAGATGTCTTTATGATCGCTTTGCTATTTTTTTATGTATAATTTCTTGTCTTTTAATTAGTTAATTAAAATTCATCCACGTTTTCTTTTTTATCCATTTGTATTGGAGACCATTATGGTGTCTGGGGCTATATAGTATGGAGTTCTTCTTTTTAAATCATGTCATTTTAACTAAACTACATTACTTTTTATGGCAGGCTTTACAACATGCCTTTTAAAAGAGAAATAATCTTAATTTCGGAAAGGGGAAAGACACCGCCCTCTTTTGAGAGGAATGCCACCCTTCCCTGGGTTGACCCGAGTTTCCCCCTCTTAATATCTCTTACTTGGGGGAGGTGTTATATATAGGCCGGGCAGCCAGGTCAGGGAGGGGAGAGCATTTTGGTCGTGAGGCTGCAGTCGGATGGGTTCCTGGTCGTAAGAGTACGAAGCTATAGGCGGTAAGGTGGCATTTTAACCTTTTTCTCTGTATCTTGATAGGGTGATGTGCTCTCTTTTACGTTTTTTTATCTCTTGAATGTTTTAACTCGCATTTTGAATTTTGTCTTAATTCTTATCACATCTTAGTGTTTAATGTATTTTACCTGTTTATTTCAACGTGTTTTAAAAAAAAAATCTTTTTGTAAAATGAATTGAATACTTTTAGACCCCATCATGCATCCCCTCCATTTTGTCTATTTAAACCTTTGTCTAATTACCCCAAAGTTAATTTTGGAAACGCCAGTTTTGCCTGCCTCACTCTGCCTTTATATAGAATGTAAAGAATTAGGGAATTTAAGGCAAAACAAGAGAACCCCCCCCCCGGTTTGAATCTGGGCATATAACCCATAGGATTATTTAAACTTGCACGAGTTCAAATCCTTAAATCTGATTTCTATCGACTTCAGGTCGACACGCACTCCATCTCGGATGTAACCACGCTAACCAGTGTTGACCCTTGAGCCTTGGTAACTTCTATACACTTACACTTGCTTCCTATCACTTCATTTACACCCTTCAACACGCCTCTTCCTTTAAGAACATAATACCTCGCGTTCCTGGACGAATTAACCAGGGGTGGCAGTTAGACCTTGTACCAAAGGGTCGACGGTCAATCTTGCTTGCATATCGCACATTATCTATTATTATTGTTGTGGTTATTAGTTTATTGCAAAATATATACTATAACTCCAATAATTGCAATAAAAATGATAACAATTGCAATAATGATGATAATAATGATGATAATGATGATAATGATGATGATAACGATAATAATGATGATATTCATGATAATGATGATGATAATAACAGGAATTGTGTCCATATATAATATAAAAAAAGTATAAGAAAACTTCCCAAAAGTCGAAAAAACGCAAAATCTAGCGAAATATAGCCTTTTGAGAGTATAAATCCAAAATGACGTTTGTTCGATTTCTTTTGGGGATTTCCCGGGAATTATTAGGGTAATAATATATTAACGGTAGGTTCATGTCCCGAGCCGCCGTTTGGGCACAGCATGATACTTAATTGTAGTTTTTCATGTTTTTGATGCTCTTGGAGTGAGTACGTGGTAGGGTCCCCAGTTTCCTTTCCAAAGGAATTAGGGTAATAATGATAATAATTACCAGAATTGTATTAATCATAACCCAAAAATGATGATAAAGTGAGAATAAAAAGAATTTTGATAACATTTGAATATTATTAAAATTATTTAATTATTATTATTTATTATTATTATTATTATTTTTATTATTATTATTATTATTTTTATCATTATTATTATTTTACTATTATCTTAATTATTTTGTATTATTGCCAAAAATCTATTATATCTGTAATAATAACAATAATAATAATAAGTATAAGTATAATAATAATTATGCTAGTGGGTTTTAATATTGTTATTGTATTATTATTGTTATTATCATCATTATTTTTATTTGTACTGGTAGTATAATTGGGAAAAAAATTATTATAACAGTAATAATTACAGTATAACGTACTAATTAAGATAATGATATAAATAATAATTATTAAATCGTTATTATTGTTATTATTATTGTTTATTACTATTTTTATTGTTGTGGTTATTAGTATTATTGCAAAAATATATACTATAACCCCCAATAATTGCAATAATAATGATAACAATTGCAAAAATATGATGATAATAATTGCAATAATGATGATGATAATGATGATAATGATGATGATAACGATAATAATGATGATAATCATGATAATGATCATGATAATAACAGGAATTGTGTCCATATATAATATAAAAAAGGTATAAGAAAAACATTCCCAAAAGTCGAAAAAGCGGCAAAATCTAGCGAAATATAGCCTTTTGAGAGTATACTCCAAAATGAAGTTTTTTCGATTTCTTTGGTGATTTCGGCAATTATTAGGGTAATAATGATAATAATTACCAGAATTGTATTAATCATAACAATAATGATGATAAAAGTGAGAAAAAAGAGAATTTTGATAACATTTGAATATTATTAAAATTATATTATTATTATTATTATTATTATTATTATTATTATTATTATTATTATCTTATTATTATTATTACTTATCTTATTTTAGTATATTGCCAAAAAATCTATTATATCTGTAATAATAACAATAATAACGATACTAATTAAGATAATGATATAAATAATAATTATAAAATCGTTATTATTGTTATTATTATTGTTATTACTATTATTATTGTTGTGGTTATTAGTATTATTGCAAAAATATATACTATAACTCCAATAATTGCAATAATAATGATAACAATTGCAATAATGATGATAATAATTGCAATAATGATGATAATGATGATGAATGATGAATGATGATAATGATGATGATAACGATAATAATGATGATAATCATGATAATGATGATGATAATAACAGGGAAATTTTGTCCATATATATATAAAAAAGGTATAAGAAAAACATTCCCAAAAGTCGAAAAAGCGGCAAAATCTAGCGAAATATAGCCTTTTGAGAGTATACTCCAAAATGACGTTTTTTCGATTTCTTTGGTGATTTCGGCAATTATTAGGGTAATAATGATAATTATTACCAGAATTGTATTAATCATAACAATAATGATGATAAAAGTGAGAATAAAGAGAATTTTGATAACATTTGAATATTATTAAAATTATTATTATTATTATTATTATTATTATTATTATTATTATTATTATTATTATTATTATTATTATTATTATTATTATATTACATTATCTTAATTATTAGTATTATTGCCAAAAAATCTATTATATCTGTAATAATAACAATAATATAATAAGTATAAGTATAATAAATAAATAATGCTAGTGGTTATAATATTGTTATTAGTATTATTATTGTTATTATCATCATTATTTTATTTGTACTGGTAGTATAATTGCAAAATAATTATTATAACAGTAATAATTACAGTAATAACGAATAATTAAGATAATGATATAAATAATAATTATAAATCGTTATTATTGTTATTATATTGTTATTACTATATATTGTGGTTATAGATTATTGCAAAAAATAACTATAACCAATAATTGCAATATATGATAAATGCATAATGATGATATAATGAATATGATGTATGATGATGATAATGTGAATGTGATGATACGATAATATGATGTAATCAGATAATGATGATGATAAACAGGAATTGTGTCCAAATAATATAAAAGGATAAGAAAAACATCCAAAAGTCGAAAAGCGGCAAATCAGCGAAATATAGCCTTTGAGATATCCAAAATCTTTCGTTTCTGGTGATTTCGCATTATAGGTATAAGATAATATTACCAGAATTATAATCAAACAAAATGTGATAAGTGAGAATAAAGGAATTGATAAATTTATTTTTAAAATTATTATTATTAATTATTATTATTATTATATTATTTTATTATTATTATTATTATTATTTTATTATTATTATTATTCATTATTTAATTATAGTATTATTGAAGAAAAAATCTATTATATTGTAATAAAAAAATTTTTTTTAAAAATTTTTAAAATTTTTTTAAAAA
>NW_023663255.1:0-15147 GCF_015228065.2 Penaeus monodon
GTAAAAAAGGTCCCCAAAAATTATTTTTTTTTTTTTTTTTTTTTTTGTTTTTTTATATTTTTTTTTTTAATGTTTTTAAACTTTTTTTAAAAAACCCCATTTTCCTTTTGGGACCCAATACTAAAGAAAAAATAATGCCTTTTTTTTAAAACTTTAATAAATTCATGTTTCCCCTTTTTTTTTGAAAACCCCCCCTTCCCGACCACCCCTTTTTTTTTATAAAAAAAGGGGGAAAAAAGCTTTCCTATAAAACAAACAATAAATTAGGCCCCCCCCAAAAACAAAAAAAACTTTTTTTCCCCCCAATGAAAAATCAAAAAAAAAAAGAAAAAAAAAAAAAAAAAAAAAAAAAAAAAAAAAAAAAAAAAAAAATTTTTTTTTTTTTTTTTTTTTGAACTAAAAGTTTTTTAAAAAAAACTTTTACATCTCCCAAAAAAAAAAAACTAAGCTTTTTTCCTCTATTACCCCCCCCCAAAAAGGAGGGAAGGAAGGAAAAAATAAAACCACCAAAACCCCCAATTTCCCCCCAAAACCTGTCCCCCCACCCCCCCCAAAAAAAAAGGAAAAAGATTTTTTTTCATCACGTTTTTTTTTTTGAAACACAAAAAGGGGTTTTCTTTCCCTTTTAAAAGGCTTTTTTTTTTAATGTCCCCCTTTCTAAAAAAAAACTCCCCAAAAACCTTTCCCTAGAAAAGGGGGGAAGGAAGAACAAATCCCCCCCCCCTTTTTTTCCCAAAAAACACTACAGTTTTTTTTTTTATCTTTCCACTAAAGGGTTTTTTTTTTCCTAAAAAATCCCAATATTTTCATATCATGAATACGATTTTTATATTTTTTTTTTTTTTTTTTTCCTTTTTTTTTTTTCCAATGCCTTGAAGGTAAACTAAAAATATCCCAAAAAAATTTTTTTTTTTTTTTGGGCCCCAAAAATGAACCCAGGTAAAAAGGGGAATTTGGGCCCCGATGAAAATTTTATATTTAACCCTTAAAGGAAAAAAAAAATAATTTTTAAATACAACTCTTTTTACGTTTTTGTTTTTAAAAATCCCTAAATTTTTTTTTTTTAAAATTTAAAACTGCCCCCCCTGGGGATCCCTTTTTGAGTCCCCCCCATATAAAATGCCCCCCCCCCCCAAAAAATTAATTTGTGGGGTAAATGTTTTCTCCCTAATTAACATAAAAAACTTTTTTTTTTTACTTTTTTCATGTAAATTTTTTGTAACCCCTCATTCCCAATAACTAAATGTAAAAACATCCCCCGGGTTTAAAAACGAAAAAAACTTTTTTTTTTTGCAAATGTTGGGCCCAATTACAAAAACGAGGTATATGGAAAATTTTTTTTTCCCCCCTTTTTTTTTTTTTTAATAAAAATGACCCCAAAACCCGAAAAATGAAAAACTGGGATGTTCCCCCCTTGGGTTTAAATTTTTTTGAGCAATCCAAAAGGAAAAACTTTTTTTAAATAAGGAAAAAAAAAAAGGGAAAAAAAAAAAAAAAAAGTAATTTACCAAAAAAAAAAATAAGCCTTTAAAAAAATAAAAAACCAATTTACATTTAAAAGGTTTTTTTTTAAAATGCTTTTTTTAATGGAAATTTAATAACATAGTCCCCCCCCCCCCCCCGCTTAAAGGAAAATATAAAACTTTAAATTTTTTAAAAATAAAAACAAAAAAATTTCGATAAAACTGTAAAAAGGCCCCACCTTTTACCCAAAAAATTTTTTTTGTTCCCCCCCTTTTTTCCCCCCTAAAGGGGAAAAACCCTATGGCCCCCCTTCCCCCCTTACCTGGGGAAAAATTACTTTTTTTTGCCCCCTACTGCACTAAAAACATGAAATTAGTCAAATTTACCTAATCAATTTAAAATACCCGATTACTTTCCTAGAAAATTTTTAATAAATTTTTCCCAAAGAAATTTTTTTTGCCCCTTGCCCCCAAAAAATTAAAAAAAACATAAAAAAAACTTTCCTTAACCCCAACACGGACCAAAAACCATGAGGGCTTTAAAAATATCCATATTTTTTTTAAAGGGCTGGGAGTTTAAAAAAAAAAATTTTTTTTTCCCCCCAAAAAAAAAATTTTTTTTTTTTGGGAAAAATGGAAAAAAAAAGAAAAAAGGGAAAAACATCAAAAATTTTTAAAGTGGTGCCCCCCTTGAACAAATCCCCCCCCCCTTCAAATGAAAAAATATTACAGATTTTCGATCCCAGAAAAGGCCCCCAAAGGGAAAAAGGTGCAAATTTTTTTCCCCTTTGAACTTTTTTTTTAATTTTAACCATTCCCCCCAAAAAGGGGGCAAAAAGTCCCCCCTTTAGCTTTTCTGGAAAAAATTTTTTTTCCCCTTTTTTTCTGTGGGACTTTTTTTTTTTAGGGAAAAAAAAAACGTAAAATAAAAAATGCCCCCCCTTACTCCCCAAAATGACTAGTTGCCCTTTTGCAATTTTTGAACCCCAAAAAGCAAAAGGTTTGAAAAAAAACACCCCCACTTGCTCTCCCCAAAGCCCCCCCCCCCTTTTTTTGTTTTTTTTTTTTTTTTTTTTTACCCCCAAATGTCCCCCCTATTCCCCTAAAAATTTAAAACCTAAAAGCAAAAAAAAAAATTTCCTTGGCCATTTTTATAAAACATTTTTTTTCCCCCCCTTTTCCCCTGCATTCTGGAAAAAAAAAAAAAAAGAAAAAAAAGAAAAAAAAAAAAAAAAGAAAAAAGGAGAAAAAAGGAAAAAGGGGGGGGGGGGGGGGAAAAATCTTTTTTAAAAATAAAAAAAATAAGTGAGGAAAATTTTTTTTTTTTGATAATTTTTTTTTCGGGGGAAAGCCCCAAAAAAAGAAGGGGATCCTATCGTGGCATGTTGCCCCCCCTCAATTTTTAAAATTTTTCCCCAATCTTTTAAAAAATCCTTCTAGCCAAGACAAAAAAAAAAAATTTGTCCCTGAAAACCCAAAAAAGCCCCTTTTTTTTTTTTTTTATCCTTTTACACACACCCCACCCAAATAAAATTTTATACCCCCACCCCTAAGGCCAAAAAAAAAGGGGTTTTTTTTTTCCAAAAATTTTTTTCTATTTGATAGCAAAACCCATTTTTTTGCGTTTTGTAAAATCAAACTCTGCGGGGGGAAAAAAATAAAAGGTGACCCCCAACCCTTGCCCCCCTACCCCTCCCCCCCCTGGCCGGTTTTTTTTTGGCTTAAAAGGGAAAAAAAAAAACGCAAGTTTTTTAAAAAAAAGGTTTTTGATTCCCATCAGTTACTTAGCAAAAAAATTTTTTTTTTAATTTTAAAAATAAAAATTTTTTATTAAGGGGGGGTTTTTTTTTTTTTTTTTTTTCCCCCTTTTTTTTTTTTTTTTTTTACATGTCTAAAATCGAAATTTTTTTTTCCCCCTTCCCCCATCTGGGGGTTTTTTGGTAAATTCTTTTTTCCTTTTGTGAAAATTCCCCCCCCCTTTGGGGGTATTGAAAAAGAAAAAAAAATTTAGGGATAAAAGAAAAAAAAAAGAAAGAAAAAAAAATTTTGAAAAAAAAAAAAGAAAAAAAAATAAAGAAAAAAAAAAAAAAAAATGAAAAAAAAAAAAAAAAAAAAGAAAAAAAAATTGAAAGAAAGAAAAATAAGAAAAAAAAAAAAATAATAAATAAAAATAAAAAATTTTGGTAGAAAAAGTTTTTTTTTTTTTTTAAAAATGACTGCCCCTGATTATTAAAAATTTTTTTTTGTTTTAAATTTTTAATTTTTAACAAAAAGTAAAAAAAGGCCAATAATAAAACAAAAAATCTGTTTTGAAATTAAAAATTAGAAACGGTTTTTTTTTTTGGGGGGGATTCAAAGAAGGGAAAAAGAAACACACGCCCTAAACAAAAAAACAAACCCCTTTTTTTAACCCAAAACCCCCCCCCCATGGGAAAATGCGGGGTTTTTTTTTCACTGTGAAAATTTTGGGTTTTTGTAAATTTTTCCCCCTCTGCACACAGATAAAAACCGGCCCCAAGTGGCTTTAAAGCCCCCCAAAAATTTTCCCCCCACTTAGTAAAAACCGGGGGTGACCCCCCTACCCCTTTTTTCCCCCTCCCTTTTCCCTTTTAAAATTTTTTTTTGCCGGGTTTTTTTTTTTTTTTTTTTTTTTTTTATTTATTATTTAAAAATTAATTATTTTTTAAATTTTTTATTAAATTTTTTTTTTTTTAAGGCTACCCAAAAAAATCGAGCTTTGTTTTTTTTTTTTTTTTTTAAACATTTTTTTTTTAAAAAAATCATTATAGTGGGTTTTTATTCCCCTTTTAGAAAAAATAGCATTTAAAGGTAAACTAAAAAAATTTTTTTTAAAAAAATAAAGGAAAGGGTAAATTATTGGGGGGCTTTTTTTTTTTTTGGCTTTTGTTGGGCCCCCCCTAATGAGAAAAAAAACAATCAAATTTTCCAAAAAGTTGGAAAAAGGGAAAAAATACAAAAAAACCCCCTACGTTTTGGGGTTTTCCCAATTTTCCCCCCTTTTCCCCCTTTGGGGGGAACAAAAATTTAAAAAGAAAAAAAAGTTTTTTTTTTTAAAAACCCCCCATTAACCCCTATCAAAACCAAAAAAAAAATTCAAAAAAACCCCCCCTAGCAGGGGGAGGTTGGTTTTTTTTTGGTGCAGCACTAGTAAAAATCCCCCCCCCCAGGGATTCTCCCAATTGCCCCCTGCCCTCCCCTTGGGGGGCAAACACCTTGAGTTTCGGGGGAAAAAACCCACGAGACCCCCCTATAAAATTTTCCCAGCTTTTTTAGGGGGCAAAAGGGGGGGGGGTGGGTTGGGGGGGGGACGTGGGCAAACCCCCCAGCAACCTTCCGGGGGAAAAGGGGGCCAGTTTTTTCCCCTCCCCCAGGGGGGGGGAGAAGGCCCAAACCCCCCCCACGGGCCCCTTTTTGGGGTTTTTTTTTAGGCCCCCCCTTTGGGCACCCCGGGGCCCCCCCTTTTTTTTTTCCTGCAAAGGGGAAAAGGAAAAACCATTTTTTTGGTTTAACATGTTTTTTTTTTTTTCCCCTTTTTTAAATACCCCCAGTAAAAAAAAATTTTAAAAAAAAATTAAAAAAAAACAAATAAAATCTTCCCCTTAAAAAAAAAAAACCAAAAGGCAAACGGCCCAAGAAAACAACCGCATCCCCAAAACCCGCATACCGCCCCCCGGCCGCCCCCCACCCACCAAAAACCCCCCCCAACAACCACCCCCAACAAAAAAACACAACCCCAAAACACACCACAAAACCCACACATAAAACACATACCCACAACAAAACCCCCCCAAACCCCCCAAAACCCCTCTCCTCCCCTTCTCTAAAAAACCCACCAACCAAAACACCCCAAAAATAATATATTTATTAATTATTTTAATTTTAATATATATATTAAAATTAAAAATTTAAATATAATATAATTATAATATTTTAAAAGAAAAAAAAACCCCTTTTTTCCCCTAAAAACTTCCCCCTGTTTTTTTTTTTAATGGGTTTTTTTTTTCTCCCCCCCCTTTAAAAAAAAGATCGAGGGGCTTTTTTTTTTCCCTCCCCTTTTTTTTTCCCCCCCCCTTTTCCCCCTTTCCTCCTCCCTTTTTTTTTTTTCCACTTTTAAGTGAAAACCCTTTTCAATGCCCAATTCCCCGGGCAAAACCCGTCCCTGGGGAAAGGGCCCCCCAGCCCCAAACCCCCCAAAAGAAAGGGGCCCCATCGCCCCCGGGGGAAAAAAAATGGGGGGTTTTTTTAAAAATGGGGAAAGGATGAAGAAATGGGGAAAAAAAAGAGGAAAAAAGGGGGGGGGAAAATTTTGGGGGGTGAGAAAAAAAGAAAAATTAAAAAAGGGGAAAAAAAAAAGGAAAGGTGGAGAGGAAAAAAAGAATGGGGAATGAAAAAAAAAAATTAGAAAAATTTTGAAACCCCAAGAAGACCCCAATTTAAAGGAAAAAAAAGAGGGTTGGAAAAAAATTAAATTTTTTTTTAAAAAAGGGGATTTAAAAAAAGGAGGGAAAGGGGGGAAAAAAGGGGAAATGAGGAAAGTGGAAAAGGAAAAAGGGAAAATAAAAGGAGGGAAGGTGAGGAAAAAAGGGATTTAAAAAAAAGGATGATAAAAGAAAAAAAAAGCAATGGGAAGGGGAGGGGAAAAAGGGAAAGGGAAAAAAAAGGGAAGAGGTGAGTGGGGTAAAAAGGGTTGAAAAAAAAGGAAAAGAGGAAAAAAGGGGTAATGAAAGTGGGGGGGAAGCAAGGGGAAAAAAGGGGAGTGGGGGCAAGAGGGGAAAAAAGAGGGAAAGGAAAAAAGGGGTGAGCAAGACCGGAAAAGGGGGAAAGGGTTTTGGAAGGTGCAAAAAAGAAGTTGGGTGGGGGAAAAAAAGGGTTTTGGAAAACCCCCGGGGAAAAAATTTAAATTGGGGTAAAGGAAGGGGAACCTTTTAAAAAAGGGAAAAAAAGGAAAGAAGGCAAAGAAAAAAGGGCCCCTAGTGAGGGGGAAAAAAAGGGGGGATGAAAAAACAAAAAAATAAAAATTTTTGGGGAAAAAAAAAAGGGGGGGGGTGAAAAAAAAAAGGAAAACCCTTTTTTAAAAAAAATAAAAAAGCTGAAGATGTGAACAACCTTTTGAATGTATGTGGTTAGGGAAAAAGGGTGCATCATAAGAAAAAAACAGAGTCAATATAATATATCCTCCCAAATTTTGTTTTGTTTTTAATTTTAATACTTAAATTTACTCAGAAAGTTTTTTATTTTATATAGAAAAGGTAAGTAATATCATAGTTTTATATCATAAAGAAATTTGTAGTTAAAGGCTTAGGTTTTTATATAGTTTTTTTTATTTAAAAATGTTCAACCAAAAAGACTATAAGTGGAACACAAAGTAGTAAAAGAATCAAACTAATTTTGGGCTTTCCCTATATTACAGTAAGAAAACTGTTTTGAAAACTAAATCCTAATTGGGGTTGTTTGTTATTTAAAAAATTAGAAGTTTCTAACATTAAATAAATAAAATTTGATATTTTTTTCGCACATTAAAAGCTGAAAATGATAATTACAGACTTATAATGGAATTGTCAATTTTTTTTTTTTATATTAAACTAGAACTTGGTTTGGCAATGAAAAAATGGTAAAGATTTTGAGCTGTAACCACAAACAACCAAAACTGAAAGTTCCAATTGACTAAAAGAAGAGGAATATAAGAAAATAAAACAACCAAAACAAAACAAAACAAAACGAAAAAAATACAGAGTAATTGAATACCATTTTCCTTTCTTTTTTTTTTTATTGAAAAACATACCCCTTTTAAAACCTTATTCTCAATACAAAAATACGCGATGAATCTGTAACTGCTCAATTACTAACGCCTGGTAATTAATGGGATTGGCAAAAATTCTTGTAAACTTATCCCAAGACCTAACGAGACTTCTTGCTTTCATTTCACAAGGGCATTCCTGGCCAATCTGGGGTCCCAGTTCCTGTCTTCCCGCTCTGGAAAGAAAACAGAATCTGAAGAAGACCTGAGACCCGGGGGTGTTTGGAAGTTTAGTGAAGAAAGAGATTGAAGGGAGAGAGGAAGAAAAAATGAGTGGAAAGGGAGAGAGGAAATATGAAAAAGAAGAGAGGGGGGAGGACGGAGGGGGGGGAGGGGGGGAGGAGGGAGGGGGTGTGGAGAAGGGAGGGAGGGAGGGAGGGGGGGGGAGGAGGAGAGGGGGAAAGAGAGGAGAAAGAGAGAAGAAGGGGGAAGAGGAGGGAGGGGAGAAGAGAAGAGAGAAGGAAAAGGGAGAGAGGAAAAGGAAAAGGAAAAAGAGGAGGAATGAGGAAAAAAAAAGAAAAAAGGAAAAAAAGTAAGAAAAAAAGAAAAAAGAAAGAAAAGAAAGAATAAAAAAAAGAAAGGGGGGGAAAAGGGGGGAAAGGGGGGGAAAGGGAAAGAAAAGGGGGGGGAAAAGGGGAAAAAAAAATCCCAAAAATTTGGGGGATCAAAAAAAAAAAAATTAAAAAAACAAAAAAAAAATTTTTTTTTTCCAAAAAAAAAAAATAAAATTTTAAAATTTATTTTTTTTTTCCCCTTTTTTTTTTTTTTTAATTAAAAAAAAAAAAAACCCCCCCCCTTTTTTTAATAAAAATAAAAATAAAAATTTTTAAGGCCCCAACCAACCCCAAAAAAAAAAACCTTTTTTTTAAAAGGGGGGAAAAAATTTTCCCCCCCAAAAAAAAAATTTTTTTTTTAAAAAAAGAAAAATTTTTTTTTTTCGTTTTTTTTTGGCGCATTTTCCCCCCCGGGGGCCCAAAATTTCCCCCCCGTTTTCCCCCTTTTCCCGTTTTTGGGAAAAAAAAAAAAAAAAAAAACTGGCCCCCTTTTTTTTGGGGATGGGGAAAAGGGGGGGGGAAAAAGGGGGGGGGGGGGGGGGGGAAAAAAGGGGGGGGGGGGGGGGGGAAAAAAAAAAGGGGGGGGGGGGGGGGGCCCCCAAAGGGGGGGGGGGGGTTTTTTTGGGGGGTTTTAAATTTGGGGGGGGAAAAGGGGGAAAAAAGGGGGGAAGGGGGGGGGGGGGGGGGGGAAAAAAGGGGGGGGGGAAAAGGGGGGGGGGGGGGGGGAAAAGGGAAGGGGGGGGGGGGGGGGGGGGGGAAAGGAGGGGGGGGGAAAGGGGGGGGGGAAAAGGGGAGGGGGGGGGAGAAAAAAAAGAGGGGGGGGGAAAGGAGGAGATGGAGAAAAAGGGGGAAGGGGGAGGGGAGGGGAGAGAGAAAAAAAAAAGGGGGGGGGAAAAAAAAAAAAAAAGGGGAAAAAAAAAAAAAAAAAAAAAAAAAAAAAAAAAAAAAAAAAAAAAAAAAAAAAAAAAAAAAATTGGGGGAAAACAAAAGAGCGGGAAAGAGGGAGGGGGGAAAGGGGTTTTGGAAAAGGGGGGAGGGGAGGGGGGTTTGGAGGGGGGGGAGGAAAAGGGGAAGAGGGGGGGATGGGGGAAAAAAAAGGAGGGGTGTGGGTTTTTTCCCCCAAAATTTGGGCAACCAAAAAACAAAAAAAAAAAAAAAAAAGGAAAAAAGCCAAAAATTTTTTTTTCAGAAAAAAAAAAGGAAAAAAAGGGAAAACCCCAAGGGTTTATTCCCCAAGGGGAAACCTTCCCAAAAAAAATAAAAAAAGCCCCCTAAAAACAGAATTTTTTTTTCCCAAATTTAAAATTTTCCAAATCCCGCCAAAAACCCCCCAAACAAAAATTTAAAGGGGGCGGAAAAAAAACGGGGAACCCAAAAAACCGCTTTCCCGGAATTTCCAAAGGGTAAATTTAAAAAAAAAGGGAAAAAACGAAAAAAAGGGGGAAAAAAAAGGGGCCCCCCAAAAATTCCCCCAAAAAAGGAATTTGGGGGGAAAGAGAGGAGAGAGGGGGAAGGGGGGAAAAAAAAAAAAAAAAAAAAAACCAAACCCTTTTTACCCCTTTTTAAAACCCCCGTAAAGTTAAAAAAAAAAAAGGGAAAAATTAAAAGTAAAAAAAAAAATTTTTTCCCATTTTTTTTTTTGTTAATTTTTTTTAGGATCAGGGGGGGGGGGCCCCCCTTTTATGAAATTGGGGCCCAAATTTTTCCCCCCTGCTTTGGAAAAAAAAAATTCCCATTTAAATTTTCCCCAAAAACATTGTTTCAATTTTTTAAAGGGGGAAAAGGGCTCCAAAAAAGTTGGGGGGGGAAAAGTGGTTTTTAAATATATATAAATAAATTTTTTAAATTTTAAAAATTTTATTATAGAAAAATAAAATATTTTTTATATTTTTAAAAAATTTTATATATATAAATTAATTTTTTTAATAAAATTTTTATTAATTTTAATTTTAAATAATTATATAAAAATTTAATATAATATTTTTATATTTTTAAAATAATTTTTAAAAATTATTATTAAAAAAAAAAATATATATTATATATAAAAAAATTAATATTAAATTTTTAAAATAAAAAAAATATATATATAATTATTATTAATATATAAATAAATATATTATATATATTTTCATATAATATATATTATGTATTAATAAAATTTATATATATATAATATTTACAAATTGTAATAAATATATGTTAATATATAATATAATGATATATATATATATATGGTATGGTTTATATTATATGTTATATGTTATTATTAATGCTAATAATAATATATATAGGTATTATATAATATAATATTAATATAGAATCGATGAGATAGTAATATATAGAATGATGTTATATATTTAGTACCTTATTATATGTAATATATATAAATGTAATATATATATTGTAATGATTAATTATATATTTAGGTTAATATATATTATATGGTATAATTAGTGTATATTAAGTGTTATAAGTTATTGGATAATTATATATATGGGGATATATATTATATGTATAAGAGTATATTGAAGTTATTAGATATAAATATATGTATATTATCATATATAAGATTTTGTAATATAAATATATATGTGTATTATAATATTATTGTTTAATATATTAAAGTTATATACTATCTAATTAATAATAAATTATATATCTAATTAATTAAATATATATATATTTTTTAATGTGTGTGTAAATATATCATATATTAAATAATATTATTTATATTTATATTATTAATTGGTATATATAATTATATATAATTATATATTAATTATAATATATTTTTTTTCTTTTTTTTTTTTTTAACTATATATATAGTATATCATTTTATATATATATATTATAAATTAATATGTATATTATTATATATATATATCTATATATATATTATAATAAATATTAATAAATTATAATTTTATATTATATATTATATATTTATTATATTTTGTAACCTTATTCGGGGAGGGTTTTCAAGGTCCACGGGACCCGCCGCCGTTATTTCCTTGGGGGCAGGTAAAATTTCCCCCCCCCTTGGATTTTGCCAAAGGGCCAGGCCCAGGGTCCAGTGCTGGTTCCCAAAGGCCCGGGTGATTTTTTAAAAATAGAAGGAGGAAAAATTGAAATTTAAAAACTTAAAAAAGGGTTTAACCACCGGGGCCATCCCCGTTGGGAAAGGGGGAATTGGGGGAAAACCCTACCACGTAATCACTTCCAAGAGCCATCGAAACAAAACCATGGGAAAAAACTTACAAATTAAAAAAGTTATTTTCCTGCTGTGGACCCACGGGCTGGCTCAGACCCCAGGAAAAAAAAACCTTACCGTTAAAAAGGAAGGAAAGGGGGAAAAGATTTTACAATAGTATTATATACATTATAATATTAAATTATATTCAACATAATAATCTATTACAAACCCCTATAGACTATACAACACATATTATATTATTAGATGATATATTATAATATATAGAATATTTATAGAAATATTTTATTGATTATTATTTATTATTTATATAAAAATATATATATTATATAATTATTAGTATATAATAATATATATTTATATATATAATAAAATATATATATATATTATATAATATACAATTATTATTTACATATATTACATACTAGACATATTAAAACCCATTATAACATATATACATATATTACCATTATATACATATATTAACATAGTAACAAATGGTACATAATTTTTTAAAACATGTTAAACATTTACATGTTTTAAACATTATAAAATTGTACATATTTTAACATGTTTTACATATAAACCATGTTAAACCATATACCATTGTTACATATTACCATGACCATATTACCATGTTAACATTATACCATGTCACATATAACCATTTGAACAATTTACATGTACATATACAAAACAAAATTAAAAACATATAACAACATCTACATTTAACATTTATTTTAACATACATTATACCATTACATCTTAAACCATTACCATATACATACATATAACAACACTATTAATAGTTAATATATATTAAATAATAATATATATATATATTATAAATCTATATAATATATTTATATTATGGTGGTTGTTGTTGGTGTGGTAATATATACTATTTTATTATTGTATTATAAATTATTGTATATATTATATATGTTAATATATTATTAAAAAAAAATTATATAGATAAAAAAATATATAATATATATATATATATTATATTAATATATATAAGTTTGTTATTGAATAATATTATAATATATATATATATTAATCTATTTATTATTATATGGGTTTAAATAATAATAATAATAATTATTATATTTATAATATATGTATTATATAATCTAATATATACAAATTATATTATTAATTATATATATATATAAGTTATATATATATAAAAATTATTTATATTATTAACAATTATAAATTATAATTTATTACTATAATATTATTATATTATATATATAACCATTATATTTAAATAATATATATATATATATATATAATTATATATATCTATATATATATATATAATATTATAGACTATCTATATATAATATATATTTATAACAAAAAAACAAACCAACATTTTTACACTGTTTGAGGGGGACTTTTTCACTTTCAGTGTAACAAATTTGTTTAAATAGGGGAAATTTGATTAGGGGAAAAATTTTATTCTTCCCAAGCAGAGGTAAATTGGCAAGTCATTTAAACAAGTGTCCTGAATCCTGTTGAAAAAATAAGCAAAAAAAAAAAAACATCCGTGACACAATTTATTTTAACATTATTTTTGCATTTTTTTTACTCCGTACGCAGGGGGGATGCCCAGTTGGGATAGATTGTTTTCTTTTTTTTTCTTCTCTTCTCTCTCTCATTCTCTATCTCTTTCTCATTCCTGTTTTGAGTTATGGGTGCTTTTCCATTTTTCTGTGTTTTCGTTTTGAATTTATCTGTATCCAGGGAAGGCGGTTGTTGGCCGTTGTTATTTTTCGCTTTTAATTTTTGGGTTTTGTGGCTGCAAGGTGGGGGAAATTTAATTTGCCCCCAAAAAAAAAAAAAATAAATCTGCCATTTTAGGAGGCTTTATTTATTTGTGCGGGAAGGATTCCTCTTGGAAATAAATTCTTGGGTCATTTTTCTGATTTTTTACCTGAAACAGGATTTTTGCATTTTTCTTTTGTTATTTTTTTTGGTTAAGTGGTTCAGAAAGTTTTGTAAAACAACACCCCAATTCCCTCCTTTTTCCCATTTTTTCCCCCCATCAATTCTTCCACTCTTCTTCTCCTACCCTCTCCCTCTCTTCTTATCCCTCCTCACCTCCCTCTCTCCGCTCCTTCTTGGCTCCCCCTTAAATCTCTTGTTACTTTTTTTTTTCTTTCTTTTCTTTTTTCTTTCTTTCTTTCTTACCTTTTTTCTTTTCACCCTTCCTTTATTCTTTTCTCTTTTTTCCACTCATTCTCTACCTTCTTTTCATTTTAACTTATTTTTTTCTCTCTCCACTTCTCTTCTCTCCTTCTCTTTCTCTCTCCTCTCCTCTTCTCTCTCTGTCTTCCGACTCTCCTTTCTCTCTCTTCTCTCTCTCTCTCTCTCTCTCCTCTTTTTTCTTCTCTCTTTCCCTCTTTCTTCCCTCCCTCCCTCCCCTCCTCCCCTCCCTTCTTCTTCTCTCTTTTTCTTCATTTCATTTTTCTCTTCTCCCCCTCTCTCCCCACACCACACCTCATTTTCCCCCTCTCTCCCTCTTCTCCCAAAACTTCATTTCTTTTCCTTCCCCTCTCTCCTTTCAATTTTCTCCCTTCCTCCCTTCCCTTCAAGTCCTCCTTCCTTTCACCTTCCACTTTCCCCCACCACCCCCCACCGGTCTCAGGTTTTTCTTTCTTTTTTTCAAGGAAATTTTCTGTGGTTTTCCTTCTCCAGGAGCAAGCAGACTGGGGAAACAAACATGGGGCACCCCAGGGAATTGGAACAGGGGGGGCCGAAATGGCGGCCTTGTTGAAAAATTTTTTTTTTTTTTTTTTTTTCCCCCCCCCCCCAAAAATTTTTTCCCCCAAAAAAAAAAAAAACCCCCCCCTTTAAAAAAAAAAAAAAAAAAACCCAAAAAAACCCCCCCCCCCCCCCCTTTTTTTTAAAAACATTTTTTTTATTTTTGGAAAAAAAAAAAAAAAAAATTTTTTTTTTTTTTTAAAAATTTTTTAAAATCCCCCCCTCCCCTTTTTTTTTTTCCCTTTGTTTTTTTTTCCCCCTTTTTAAAGTTTTTTTTCCCCCCCCCCTTTTTTTTTTTTTTTTTTCTTTTCCCAAAAAATTAACATTTTTTTTTTTTTTTTAAAAAAAAAAAATTTTTTTTTATTTTTTTTTTTTTTTTCTTTTTTTTCTTTTCCCCTTTTTTCCCCTTTTTTTTTCTTTTTTTTTTTTCTTTTTTTCAGTTTAAAAAAAAACCCCCCA
The DNA here is from genome assembly GCF_015228065.2 of Penaeus monodon. Taxonomy (NCBI): domain Eukaryota; kingdom Metazoa; phylum Arthropoda; class Malacostraca; order Decapoda; family Penaeidae; genus Penaeus; species Penaeus monodon. The sequence goes on from NW_023663255.1 coordinate 14,281, forward strand.
AAAATTCATTCCTAAATAATCCTAGTTTTTCAAAAAAAAAAAAAAAAAAATTTTTTCTTTACCACTTCTTTTTTTTAAAAATTTTTCCCTCCCTTAATTTTTTTTTTCAGAAAAAAAATTTTTTTAAAATTTTCTCTTTTTTTTAAGGAAATTTTTTTTGAAAAATACTTCCCGCATTGGGTTTTTTTAAAAACCTTTTTTTTTCCTTCTTTATAAATGGGAAAGTCCCAAAAGTTCCAAAGTTGATTCCTTTACTTTATTTTTCCCCCCAATTGTTCTTTTTTTTTTTAAAAGGAAAAAAAACATTGATAAACTGGACCCCAAAATAACCATTGCCCTTTTTGTTTAAAAAAAAAAATAAAATATATAAACCCCCCTGTTTCTTTTTTTAAAAAAAAAAACTTAAATTTAAGTTTTTTAAAAAAAAAAAGAAAAAAAATTAAATTTAAAAAATTTTTGGGACTCCTTTTGTTTTTTTTCCTTATTTCCCTTTTTTTTTTTCTAAAACCATCATTTAAAAAAAATTTTTTTCCCCCTTCACTTTTCTTTTCTTTTTTAATTTCCCTTTTCCCCCCCTTCCCCTTTTTTTTTCCCTCAAAAATTATTTTTTTTTTTTATTTTTCCCCCTTTTTTCCCAACTTTGGCCCCTTTTTTTTTTGCCTTTCCCTCTTTCCCCCTTTTGCTCCCTAAACTCCCTTCCTTTTTTTCCCCTTTTTTTTTACCATTGCTTCCCCCCTCCTTTTTTTTAAACCCAAAATTTTAACTTTTTTTCCCCACCCGTCCTTTTCCCTTACCCCCCCTTTTTTTCCCCTCAATTTCCCCTTTTTTTTTCCTTTTCCCCCATTTTCATATTATTATTTTCTATCC
>NW_023663256.1:0-15147 GCF_015228065.2 Penaeus monodon
TTTTTTCTTTTTTTTTTTTATATTCTTTTTTTTTTTTTACTGGGTGTGTGTTGTGTGTGGTGCATGTAAAAAAGTGTGTGTGTGTGTGTGTTTCCTTTTTTTTTTACAACTGTAAATTTTCAACCTTTTCCTTAGCAAAAACGCATCAACACCGCGCGCGTCCCCTTTTATTTTTAATTTTTTTAAATATATTAATTTTTTTTTATTTTATGTTGTTTTTTTTTATATATATTTATTTATATATATTATTATATTCATCATATTATACAATTAGGGATGTGGTTATAAAAAAGAGTGGGGTTGTGTGTGGTGGGGTGCCATTACGGGTTGCTTTTTAAACTTGCCATCAGCAACCATTCCATTATGAAAACATGATTTTCTCTCTAAATATTAATTCTATTCTGCTGCTTTTGCAAAATCCTTTTCACAATTCAGCAGCCTTTCCCGCAAACACTCCCCTCCGTTGAAGGCGTCGCGGTGTTCCTGAACCATGCGGGGGAGTATCTAAAGGGAAGGGAAACTCGCTTTTAAAATGTTTTGTTGGTGTTCAGAGGGATTGGGGAAACGCTTTGCTCTGTGTGAGAACGCCCCAAAAAACACACACCACATTGTGAGTTATTTCTTAACCGCGCCCTGGGGCGGGGGGGGGAAGTGGGGGGGTTTGGGGAAACAGTGCGAAACCGCGTCTTCTAAAAAAAGATTGGCCCCAAAAACCCCGGCCCATGCCTCGCTGAAACTTCGTTTTTTACTGCGGAATTTTTTGTTTTCCGATGAGTTTTGATTTTTAAATAGAGGAAAGGGGGTTTTTAGCAATCAGGGAGGGGTTCGCGCCAGGGGGCCCCGGGCGAAGAAAGGTTTTCCTCCCTAAAAGCTTGCGGGGAAAACGGCGAACTCTCTGGGAGGAAGGGAAAGCGGCGGGGTGGCCAAGACAGGAACGGGATAAGGGCTTGAGTGTATGATAGACTAAAAACGATAAAAGTGATAAAAAACGATAATAAGTTAAGGAGGGTAATGTAAACTATATCAAAAAACTCCTTTTTTCGCCTTTGTTGTTTGAACTTACGCATGCAGGTTTACCCTGAAAAACCTGTTCCGGGGGCTGCGGGTTTTGTAGTCGCGTCTTTTAAGTAAAATTGAAAAACAAAATTTAAAACACACACACACACACACACAAACACACAACACACACCCACACCACACACACACACCACACCACCGTGTTTTTGTACGTGCTCACGTACATACACTAATTTATTAGGATCCTTTCTACTCCTTTTTACATATTATATCATTGTTATTTTTATTTTTTGTTTTTTGTAGTTAGTGTTTTGCGATAACTCTTTTTCGAGAAAATTCTTTACATTTATGTGTTAAAACCCTCTTTTTTGCTATTTAATTACCCGACACCCAAGAGGGGAGGTTAAAGAAAGGTAGGAAAAAGGGGTAGGAAAGGGGGAGAAAAAAGGGGGAAGGGGGGGGGGGGGGGCGGACGTATTTTCAGAGAATGGGCCTCAGAAAAAAAAGGGAACTGGGTAGGGAGGGAATTGAGTCAAGGCAAAGGAGGTGAGGAAGGTAGGGGAAAAAGGGGGGGTCGGAGGGCAGATGAAAGGCTTAAAGTTAGGGGAAAAGGGAATTAATAAGATTTAGGATGAGAATATGGGAGAGAAAAGAGGAGGGAAAGGAAAGGGAAGAAAAAAAGCGAAACGGAGGGGTAAAGGGGGAGTGACTCTTTTTGATTTTTTTTTTGTTTTGGGAAATTTCACGCTGAAAGATAATGATTATGGGAAAAATAATGAAATAAAAAATTAATAATAATAATTGATAAAGAGATGAAATAATAAAAATTATACTATACTACACTCCTACTACTTTTATTTTATTATTATTATTTTTTATATATTATTATTATTATTATTATTTTTATTTTTAAATTTCTACTATTATTATTATTTTTTATTTTTATCATTATTATTATTATTATTATTTTTTTATTATAGTAATAATAAAATAAATATGTAAAAATAAAAATGAATAATAAAATAAATAAAAAAATAATAATAATAAAAATAAAAATAAATAATAATAATATAATAATTAAATCAATAAAAAAATTTAAAATAAAATTTGAAATAATATAACATGATAGGAAATATAAAAATGATAATGATAAATAATTTAACCTGTTTAAAATAAAAGCACTCCGGAAAGGGCCCCAAATGCAAAGAAATCGCTTAGTCCTTTGGTGCAAAAAAAAATGTAATCACCCCCCTTTGTGTGAAAGAAGCGGTTTTAATGTTTTTTTCTTTTTTTTCCAGTTTTTTCAGAGTAATGTTTTCGTTTACTTTTAGTCTCTTTGAAATTTTCATATGGGAGAAAAGGAGGGGAACAATGCATTAAAAATTTTTCAATGCTGTTGAAAATAAATGCAATTTGGAAGAATACGAGAATTTTTGCATTTTTTTCTGTTGGGCAAGAAAAACCGCATGCCAATAGTGAAAAAAAATATTATGGCAAGCGTTTGCTTGCTGCCGACCAAATTAAATTTTCCTATCGAAGCGTGTTTTATTTTTCAGTAAATATGACTGTTTTTATTCTTCTATAATGAATGCTTATGCAGCTGTATAAAATCTGTTCTGTTTAAATTTAAAAAGAAAACCGCTTGGGGTTTTGAGTGGGAAAAATCTTGAAAATTATGATAAAAAAGGTCGACTTAGTATCTTTGCTTTTTTTTTCCTGAAATTTTCGCGACAGTTCCCTCGGCGAGAAGAATTTAATTGTGGCTTCCTGGGCTCCAAAAAACACAGACCGCACGTGGGTATGATGAAACTTCCCCATAAATAGTAATGTGACAATACCTATTGTTAAAGGGGGAAAGGGATGTCGATTTTTCGATATTTGCGGATGCAAATTTATTTTCCATTCCGCTGATGCAGCTTTTTTTAAAAGCCGTAAAGATTTTTAAATAAACGATAATTTAATTTTTAAGGAAAAGAAGAGATAGAAAAATGTGTTATCTTTCATTAAGAAAAAAGGAAAAAAAAACTATTTAAAAAAATTAGCACATTTGTTGCACTTAGTTCTTCTCCGGGGATAGTTTGTAAATATTCCCAAAGGAAAAACAACAGAACACACAGACGGCAGATGTTTTTGTTTTTTTTTTATTTAAAGGTCCGATAAAAATTATAAAATTTTACTTACTTCTTTGCATCCAGTTTTTCGGGATTTACCCAGACCTGAATTCTTTAAAAATTTAATAAGATAATAATAAAATTAAAAATATAAAAAACTACGTTTACTTTTTTTGTATTCATTGACGAATTTTTGAAAAACCCAATAAATGATTTGCATCGCTCATCATTTAATTCTTAAAGTCGGTGCATAGGCGCAATCGAAAATAACTCATCTTCATTTCCCCTTTTTCACAAAAGAACACGTAGCCTCTCTTGTGGAGAAAATACAGAGGCGCCCCGTTTTCCCTCTCAGTGGCCGATTCCTTTTTTACGATTCCTGTTCTTACTGTACTCTTAGATACCTCTTGTTCATGGGGCACGGCTTTTTTGTTTTGAATAATTTAATTTCCCTTTAAATTTAAAATGTGTATTAGTCCCCTCGAATTGTTTTCAGGGATTAAAATTAATTCGACATAAAGGGTTAAAGGTTCCACTTTATTTTTGTTTGAATAATATTTTTCTTATTTATCTTTTTTTTTTTATTATTTTTAAAAAAATGGGTTCATATCTAACCCATTAGTTTCCTTTCCCTGCTCTATTCGAAGCCTTCGTGAGGGAGCTTTTTTCTTACTAAATTATAATTCCAAGCCCCATGTCTGTCTTTCTCCCCCCTATATCCGACCCTTGGAATGCACTTCTTGTACGTCCGAATTCATGCCCTTATTTTCATAATATTTTTCGACAAAAGCCTAGGGGTCCGACGAGCGCTTGCTAGATCATCTGCCAGACATTAAAAATTTAATCAATTCGTCAAACAACCCTAGATTTTATATTTTGAGTTATAGAAAAGCGCTATATTCTCTTTGCGATCCCCATATTGAAAATTAATTTACCTCGAATTTTTAAAATTTGCGTCTTATCTGTTTAATCCCCTTTTTTCTTCACCATTATAGTGAGATAAAATAATTTTAAAGTTTATTTTCGGGTTTTAAAAATATACCCTCTTCAGCATATAAAAAGTAGTAAGATTTTCCAAAAAATTTGTATAAAAATTTTACTTATTTCAACAAGGAACATTGCTCCCCTTTTTTAAAGTTTTATTTTTATTCTTGAAAAAAGGGTAACAAACCTTTTTATGAACACAGTTGTCTCCGGTAACATGATTTGAAAAACAAATTTTTTCCAGTTACCAGCAAAAATGTTTATCTCCCTTATAAACTTTCTGAAAGTCGTGAGACAAAATGTGTCCCACTCCCCTTGAACGCGAGCACCGATGTTTTAAAATATTTTTTCTGTGTCTCTCCCCCCCTCAAAACCTTCTCTCCTCAACAGGATTTTATTTTTTTCCCAAAGTATCTTTTAATTCAACACAACACATTTCATTCATTTGTTTTTTTATTAATTTTAGGGCCCGATTTTCCAGTGTAAATAAAATGTTAAACTCATGGCTGGTTTAGTTTTTTTCATTTTCTCGGTTCTATTCTCTGTCCAGTTTTATTTTTTAGATATTGGGAATTTAAAGGAAAAATTGTAGATTTAATGGCCATAATTAAATTTATTTCCCATGTTTTTTTTCGATTCATTATAATACTTTTTTTTCTGTCTTTCTAAAATAAATTTTTTATTGCAAAAATTATCGAATCCGTAGTGTACGATGTGAATACCTCAAATTTTGAGGGGCCTGGGGCCCCTGTAAAGATAATGTTTTAAACTTATCCTCTCTCTCTTCTCCGGCCGATTCCAAAAAACAGGGTTTTTAAGATTTTCCACATATTATCGACCCCCTATATCGGAATTCTCTCCTATAATTATATCATCGTCTCCTTTATTAATAGTCTGCTCATTGTGTCAGAGTTATCCCGAAAAAAGGAAGGGCCGAGGCCCCCCCTCGAGGGCAGCGCGAGCCCCGGGGAGGAAAAGGCCCTGGCCCCAAGCCCTTGCCGCTGCGCTCGCACCTCGGCGCCCTTTACCTACCTCATTTGGGAGGATTTTGCCTTCCGAAATTGGCTTTTGTGATTTTTTCTCTCTGATTTTGCTATTTTCCCTCACCATTTTCCATTCTGGGAGTTCATGCACAAAATACCTCTTCTTGTTATTTCCCATGGGGGTATTGGCCCGTGCTTTCCCTGGTCGCTTCCGGCGGATGTCTGGGGAAAGCAATCAAAGCAGGCTTCCCCCCGCCCCGCCTCCGCCGCCTTTTGGATCTCGGTCTACGGCCGCTCCCTCCCGGGGGCGCGAGCCTGGGGGCCTTTAAGGACGGAATAGGGGCGCCTTGCGTTTTTCCGATTTTTTTTTAGAAATTTAAATACAGCTGCAGTAAAAATGGGGTTTCTGAATAATTTAATGCATAAAAAAGAAAAAGGGGATATATAGAGGGGTAAAATAAATTCAAAACGGGGGGTAGTTCAGTTTAAAACTTTTCCCAAAGTGTCAAAACATACTTTTTTGAACCCCTTCCCCTCTCAAAAGGTAAAAAATTTGATTTTCCCGAAGCCTATTTCCTTATTCCAAAACGAACAACCCATGTAAGTGTTTTATTACCATTTGGTGTGAGCACCACGCAGGCCTACTGCTTCAGTACTTGGGAGGGGCGAGAGAGTGGCCTGTGGGTTTTTTTAGGGGGTATCAAAAAAGATCGACATTTTCTCCATTTTGAAAGCGTACCTTACCCTGACTCCCCCCCCCCAAAGTACGGGTTTTTACCTTGTGAAAATGTTGAAAAAAATAACACCCCCTAAGGTGCTTGGGTTTTGCTACAAAAAAACCCCACAGGCCTATTCAACGGGGGGAAAACTAAACCATAAACCCGTTCCTCAACGGGAAATTTTCCCATAAAAATTTTATTTTTAAATTTGCCCTTTCCGTTTAATTTCCAAATTCTTTTTGTTTGTAAGTTCTGATGGGCTAAAGTAAAATGCAAGTAATGAAAGGCTTCAGCTCTGCCGGCATGACTTCCATTCTGGGGATGTCTCTAAACCCCTGTTCTGATGTTTCTCGGGACAAAAAAAAGGGCCTCACCCGGTGGAACAATGAACATGTTCATGATCCTATGATGTTCGTTTTTTTCTAATTACGTTTTTGTTCGGGAAAATTCCCTATCTCAGCGCGAAAACCGACTGATGATGCGCCTCAAAGATAATATTAAGAATATACAAAAAAATTTCATGTTATGGAAAACCCCGGATTTGCTGACGACACGAAGGGAAGCCGGGAAAAGAGTGGGTTTTAAGGGAAACCATTATCGAAACGAGTCTAGAACTATCAGTATTCCGCTTACAAGGCTCAAATTCTTCTGGTTTTAGCTTGATACTGTTTAAACTTTTTATTTTATTTGATTATCGCTGGAACTGAGACGTTTTTTAAGAAGGGCCCCAACGTCGTCTCACGATTCCCTTTTTTAAAGTTTTAAAAAATGTCGTTCAAAAAATGGACGTAATTCATCACAGTTTTTTTTTGCTTTAAGAAAGAAATATTGCTATCTTTTTAAATGTGCTTTTCACTTGTTGCATACCGCATGGCCCTCTCACCGCCCGACCAGGTTTTAGCCCAAATTGGCTCCATTCGCTGCGCTATTCCGGGTTTTACGGGGAAGAAGGGGGGGGGGGTCGCTCTGATAGGAAAAGGACAGACCACACACACACAGATAAAGGGGAGGGGGGGAAGAAAAAACAGAGAGGGGGGGGAACAAGAAGGAGAGAAAGGGGGGGGGGGAGAGAGAGAGAGGAGAGGAGACAGAGACAAAAGACAGACACACAGAGACAGACAGCAACAAGTTAAATGTGGAAAATTTCATTTCTTTTACGGGTTTGGGGAAAATTCTATTTCTATTACCGGGGAAACCCGAGGCTTTTTTTCCACGTGGATCCAAATTCCAAATAAAAACCACCCGCTCGCGGGCGGGGGCCAATTTTTATCGACCCGTTTGCCCGGGAGTTCGTTCAAGCTACCACCCGCCAATCACCCTCGCCCCCTCCAGGGGGGCTGACCGTCCCCTCCGCGCGGCGCTTTTGCCCCTTTAGCAAGTCGTACGTCGTGTAGGGGGTTTTTACCCCTTTTACGTGTTTTTGCGTCCTGTCACCACGTCTAGATACCATAGCCTTTTACAGTCTGTGGCAGCGGGGGCCTTTGCACCCTTTTGCGAAACCACACACCCCCCCCGAAAAAAACCGCTCGCCCGTAAAGACGTCAAGAACAAAAAAACACGTAATACACGTTTGGGCCCCATTTCTTTTTCTTTTCCCTTCCTTCCCCCATACATGTGTTAAAACCGTTGTTTTTTTTGGGTTAAAAGGTGCTAATGACGAAAATGGACTTCTCCACTATTCTTCCACCTCAATCGCTTTCCGTGCGATCGAGTATGTGACAATAAACATAATATCGTTAGTTATTAAGTAATTAATTTTTTTCTCTCGTTTTTAGAGATTTAATTGTTTCATCTGCAACGAATTTTAACGCGTTCGTGTTTTTATCTTATCACGAATATCATTTCATTTTACTCTTTTCCAAACCCCTCGCGCCCGACCTGCCCTTTCCCCTTTTCTTTTTTTTGCGGCACTTTGGATTAGAAAAAGTTTTTTCCGTTTTTGCCTACCTCCTTTCCTTTTTTCCCCGGTTGGGCGGCGGGGGTAGGGTCGATGACCATTTTGGTTCCCTCTAATTTGGAAAAAACATATCTTTGTTCATTGCTTTTTGGTGCCGTTCTATCGGGCTAGACAAAGCGGTCCCAAATTGATTATTTGGATAACTGGGATTTTCCCCTTTTATCATAGTGCACAGTTTTGCCCGATATTGCCCCGGGGTTGCTAAACGCTAATAGATCTGCGCCCCGGGCGTTCGGGGTGGGTAAAAACCCGAGTTTTCGTTCGTTGGGCCCCCTTTGGCGGTGTGCCCCCGGGGTTTCGTCCGTTAATTAATGTAGGACTGGGTTTAAAGCAAAATCTTTTCGTTTATTATCACACCTTTCTCCCCTCCTCAGCGCTTCCTTTTTTTGGGTACCCCCCAAGGTTTGTGTTTCGAAAAATTTTATATCCTTGGGGAATTTTTGCGAGCGCCCTTTTCAGATCGCAGAAAAAGCGGGATTTTTTCCGGGGCTCGGGCCCGCTTCATCAATACCATTTGGTATAGGACCCCCCGTTTTTGGTTTTTTTGATCTGACTGAAAAGCTAGACATGTCCCTGGGCAGTTCAGATTTCTGCCCCCGAAAGATTCTTGATAAAAAAATTGGGGAATATTTTTTTTATGTCCCATTCATTCTGCGTAATTCGTCGCATATCATTATATTTTGAATTTTAAAATTTGGGATTTTAAATAAACTTAAAAAGCTAGCTTGCTAATTTTCTTCGTTTTTTTTATAGTGAACCTAATATTCGTTTTTGTGATTTTCCTGTGTGAGGTCACTCGCTTTCCCCCCATTAACGCTACGTCACTCACCACCATTTCACCACCCTTCACCCCATCACCACGCAGGACAAAAACACTGACCCTTTTTTATTAATAAAAGGGGGTGCTTCTTAGGCCGGGGAAAGATTTATCTGTTCCTTTACCCGCAATTTTTTCCGTCGTGTGAGTGGGTTTATACAAAATACAAGTTACATCTATTTTTATCTGTGTGACACTATGGGGTTTAAATAGATCTTCGCGGTCGCCCATTTCGTTCCCTTTTCTATTCTCATATCTATCAAGATGGTGGTATTTTTAATAGGGCTATCGGACCGCTACGAACTCCCCCTTCTATTTTCTTCTTTACCTTTGTGAAATAAAACACAAAAAGGAAAAAAAAGCGAAATTAAGTTAAAAAAACCACTTTAAAAAACCCTAAAAATTTTTTAAAAAACCGTAGTGGGGAATTACCACCCCTCTTTCTTGTTGCCTTTCTTTTCTCTTACCTGGCCCTTACGTGTATGATCTGGCTCCCCGATTTATATTTCAGTCGACCATACGGCACCCAGGGAGGGCCCTTAGGTCGTGAGAAAGGGCGTCCCGGATCGCCATGGGCCCCGGACCGGATTTTTTTCAGGAAGGTTTTAACCGTCCCGTGAATGGACGGGGTTGCCTGCCAGACTCCCCGTATCCCGAACCCGCACCTTTGCCGCCCGGGACCAGTGCCCCAGAATGCTGTGCTAGGCGACCCTGGCGGGCGCCTGCAGATCCGGGCAAATCCGGGGCTCGTAGGCGGGATAAGCCCCCCGAGAGCCGCCCTGCCCCGACGCCCCAGATCCGGATGAAAATTACGAGGGCGTGTGGCGCAGAAGACCTGGACGGGTCTGTGGGGCGTGTGGACGAGGACGCCGCCGAGTTGGGCCCGGGCCCGGGCTAGAGGGTCAAGCGAAACCGAAGTCAAGGGGGACCTTTGCGAGACTTGAGGGCGTGTAACAGGACGGACATTACACAGAGGACCCGGAGGTTAGGACACAGGGACGAGAAGCCCCGAAAAACACAAAGGGGACGCACGGAAAGAACAAAACCCCCAAGTTACACCCTTGAAGGGCCTCGGGGCGAGGCGCAGTAGGTTTGGCCCAGCAAAATTAAGATGTGGGTAATTCTATTTTTGTTCAGGTTGGGTAATTCTATTTCATTACCAGTGGACCACGTGGCTGTTTTCCACGTGATCCAAAGTCAAAATAAAAAACCACCCGCTCAGCGAGGGGGGAGGGCACATTTTTATCTGACCTCGTTTGACCGGGAGTTCGTCTAACTACCCCCGACAGGGGCCTCCGCCTCTCTCCGGCAGCTGACCGTGACCTCCGGCGGCCCGATTAAACTAGACATGCTTTTTGTTTTATACTGCTGGTATCACTCTCGGAAAAAAAAATCAAGCCGTTACAATATAACTACCCTCTGTTCCCATTGTACTAGGGTTAGCCTTTTAACAGAGAGAGAGAAAAAAGAGACAAAAGCGAGGGGGGGGGAGACCAGAGAAGGAGAGAAAGGGGGAGAGAGAGAGAGAGAGAGAGAGAGAGAGGAGAAGAACAGACAGCAACAGACGACAGGAAAGGGGGGGGAACAGACAGAGAGAGAGAGAAAACAACAGAGAGAGAGAGAGAAGAGAGAGAAGGGGGGGAAAACAGACAGAAAAAGAGAAATAAAGCGACAGAGAAAAAAGAGAAACGACAGAGAGAAAAAAAGACAGAGAAAGAGAAAAAGACAAAAGAGAAAGAGAAGAGAGAGATGGGGGGGGGAAAGGACAGAGAAGAGAGAGAAACAGAGAGAAAGAAGGAAAAAGCAGAGAGAGAAGAGAAACAAAAGAGAGAAAGGGAAAAAGCGAGAGAAGAGAAACAACGGGAGAGGGGGGGGGAAGGGGAGAAAAGAGAGAGAAAGGAAGAGAAGAGAGAGAGAGAGAGAGAGAGAGAGAGAAGGGAGAGAGAAACGCAGAGAGAGAGAGGAAGAGAGAGAGAGAGAGGAGGGAGAGAGAGAGAGAGAGAGAGGGGAGAGAGAGAGAATGGGGGAAAAGGGGAAAGGGGGGGGGTGGAAAGGGGAGGGAGGGGGGGTGGGGAAAAAGGGAGGGGGTAAAAAAGGGGAGAAAGAAGAGAGGGAAAGGGAGCTTTGCAGCCAAATCAGGGGGAAAAAGGGGATAAAAAGGTGGTATGATGTGTGTGTGTGTGTTGTGTGGGTGTGGTTGTGGGTGGTGGTGTGTGTGTGTGTGTGTGTGTGTGTGTGGTGTGTGGTGTGTGTGTGTTGTTCTGTCTGTCTGTTTTTTCTCTCTCTCTCTCTCTCTTCCTCTCTCCTCCTTCTCTCTCTCTCTCTCTCTATATAAAATTATATTATATATTAATATATATATATATTATATATTAATCATTTCTGTTTAACACACCCAAAACACCCACACACACCACACATACATATGTATGTATATATTGGTGTATATATATATATTATATATATATTAAATATATATATAATATATATTTTATAAATTAACATACTTGTGTGTGTGTGTTGTGGTGTGTGTGTTAAATAAAAAGTGTGTTGTATGTATTTTTATAATATATATATATATATATATTATATATATATATATATATAATTTATATATATAATATTTATTATATTATATATATTAATATATTAATATATAATATTTTAATATATTTTTTATAATTATATTCTATATTTATATAATACTGAAATATTGACACAACACAACCCGTTTAATTATATAAAAATTAAAAATATAATATATATTTAAATATATATTTAATTTAAAATATAAAAATTTTTAAAATATATATTTTAAAAATATTTATATATATATAATAATATATTATAATATTAAATATATATTATTATATATATGTTTTGTATGTATGTTTTTATAAAAAATATATATATATATTATTAATATATATATTAAATTTATATATATATATATTAATATATATATATATTTTTTAAAATATTATATACAACGACCTTTTTGACCACACACACACAGTTATATATTATTATATAATATATATATAATATATATTATAATATATTATATTTAATATATATATATATAATAATTTTAAAATTGAAATGTGTTGTGTGTGGTTTGTGTGTGTGTGTGTGTGGTGTGTGGTGTGTGTTTTGGTTTTGGGGGTGTGGGGGTGTGTTGTGTGTGTGGTGTGGGTGTGTGTGGGGTTTTGGTGTGGTGTGAAAGAGAGAGGGAGAGAGAAGAGAAGGGGGGAAGAAAAAACCAGAGGAAAAGGGGGAGAAGAAGAAGAGAGGGGAGGGGAGGAGAGAAGAGAGAGACAGAGAGAGAGAGACCCAGAGGGGAAGAGGAGAAGAGGAGAGAGGGGAAAAGAGAGAGAGAGAGAGACAACAGAGAAAACAGACAGACAGACGACAACAGCAGACGACGACTACTGAAAGTAACAGCAGACAGCCTGACCTGAAAATAGACAACAGACAGACTGCTGCTGACAAAAACGACAGACTGACTACAACCAACAGACGACAGGCTGCAGACAGACGGCAGAGAGAGGGGGAGAAAAGAAAAAAGAGAGAGAAGAAAAGGAGAAGAAAAGAGAGAAGAGAGGCATTTAAACCTGCCTCTCCGCCTGCTGAAAATAGTATGTTTGCAGAGCCAATGATAGGGGGCCCCCAAAACACAGCATAAAAATCTCGGACCTTTCGAGCTCTGCCGTCCCCTCTGTCTTTTCCTTCCCGGAGGACCTTTTGTTGATCAGCACAAACTCAACGCCTGTCATCTTCCCCAAAAAGACACTGAACACTTGCTAAGTTTGACCGTATGTGCAAACCCCATTCACATTCGCCAAAAACCAGAGGGGAAATACGCTTCATTACCGCACCCTGTCTGGAAATTTTTGTAAAAAGTTTGTTCTGGTAAGGATGTCATGCGAAAAATTCACTTATAATTCGGTAATTATTTTATTGTATATATATTTATTATTAAAATTATATATTATATATATATATATATATATATATATAATAATTATATGTGGTGGGTGTGTGTGTTTTGGTGTGGGGTGTTATATATATATATATATAATTTATATATTATAATTTATTTTATTATATATTTTATATATTATATATATTTTTTTTTTTTTTTTTTTTTTTTTTTTTTTTTTTTTTTTTTTTTTTTTTTTTTTTTTTTAAAGGAGGGTTTTTTCACCGCCGTGGGCACAGCTGATACTTTAATGTACTTTTCATTTTGTGATGCTCTTGGAGTGAGTACGTGGGAGGGGCCCCGTTCCTTTTTCCCGAAGTGCGGGTTGGGAACCTTTTTGGTATCCTTTTCTCTATTTTTCCGGGTTGGGAACACTGCTTGGGCTGGCTTGGCCACCCATGGCTAGGTGGAAACAAGGGGGAATTCCTTGCCCCTGGAAAAACGCGGCGGGCAGTGATTTGAAACCCCTCAATTCGATTCCGTCGTCATCTTGAGTCGCGCTCTAACCATTCGGCCACCGCGGCCTTTTTATATATTATATATATATTATATATATTATATATAATATTATATATAAAATATATATTGTTGTGTGTGTGTGTGTGTGTGTGTGTGTGGTGGTTTGGGGTGTGTGTGGTGTGCGTGTGGTGTGTGGTGTGGTATACCATACACTAACACACCCCCACACCCACACAACACACACACACACAATATTATATATATTATATATTATATATATATATATATATATATTATATATAATTTAAAATATATATATTTTTTATATAAAATCTATATATTATAAAATATATATAATATATTTTATATATATATATATATATATTGTGTGTGTGTGTGTGTGTGTGGTGTGTTTGTTGTGTATATGTAATTTTCATATATACAACATACATATATGTATTAAATATATATTTAAAATATATATATATTATAATTATATATATATAATATATATATGTATATATTATCAAAAATATATAATATATTATATATATATAATAATAATATTTAATTTTTATATATTAAATAAAATAATGTGTTATATATATGTGTTCATATATATAATATTATTATATATTATTTTTAAATTTTAAATATTTAATTATATATTAATTCATTTATTATAATTATATATATATATATAATTTTATATACATTAAAAGGGATTGTATTATGGGGCCGCGTGGTCGAATGGTTGAGCACGGCTCAAGACTTCCGACGGGAATCAGTTCGGGGGTTCGAGTCACCGGCCGCGCTTTTCCCCCCTTGGGCAAAACTTCACCTCGATTGCCTCCCCGCCAGGGGGTGGCCAACCCCCCAAAGTCATGCTGGCCCCAGCCCCGGAAAAATAGAGAAAATTTTTACCAAAAAAGGTACCCCCGGGCACTCCCGGGGAAAAGGGAAACTGGGACCCTCCACGTCTCCTCCAAGAGCATCAAAACATAAAAAATTAAAGTATCATGCGTACCCGGCGGCCCATGAACCTCCGTTAAAAGAAAAAAATATGTATTAAATAATATTATATATATATATTATATAAAATAAAATTAAAATTTTAAAATTTATATATATTTATATATATATATATATATATATTATATTATATATATAATATTATTTATATTATTAATATATATATTATATATATATATATATAATATATATTATATTATATGACGATAGCTAACAAAAAACAAAAAGATGATGAGATGTTCTGAAAATTGTTTAAAAGAAAATATGGATCATTTTGATCATGTAAGATATTTTCAAAAATTTGGGTTCGCTATTTTCTAACCGCCATAGCTTTACTTTGCATCGCTTTGAGAAGAGACTAAGAATGGGGAATTGTGGGTACTTTCGTTGTGAGATATATAACTGTTACATATTCCCCACTTGAGGTTTTAGTAAAGCTATTTTTTCAAAAATACCCCACTCTGTATACTGAATTGAATATTTTCTTGATATTTTCTGCACAAACCCATTGACTACCCTTACCCCCACTACGCAAATACCATGGGTCAATTGGGCTAAAAACCCCCTTTTTTGAACTGCTAAAACATATTTTTTTTTTCTTTTTCAGCAGGAAACAACGTTTGCGTTATGATCCGTAAAAACACTTCACGCGTATTTCACTACTGCTCCGAATTTAGTATCCTCGCAAACCATTTTCTGAAATCCTTTTCGCCATCCTACAGGGCGAGATGAAAGCACCGTAAAAAAAAATTAAATCAAAAGCATTTTAATGACTCGCTCAACTCGCGTCCGTATACAGTCTCATTAAACATTAAAATGTTCTCACTTTATGGTACAAAGCACAGTCGTATAAATAATGTATATGGGTTTCTGGAAATTTAGGCTTTTCTGTGTTTTGATTGTAGGACAACAAATTTTTTGTAATCAAAACAGAAACTGTGTTTTTGGCAGTATCAAGGGTTTTACTGTAAAAATAGCGTTTCCATGGTAAAATGCAAGGGACCGAGTGCATCTGGCTTTCTTTTATATTTCTCTTAGTTTTTGGGATTAAAGGTTTAAAAGCGCATAACTTCTATAACGCCACCC
>NW_023663257.1:0-10000 GCF_015228065.2 Penaeus monodon
CCCCCCCCCTCTCTCCTCTCCTCTCCTCTCCTCTCCTCTTCACTCCTCTCTTTGCACAACTACGGGATTTGGGTTTTCTGTTTACAGTATGTAGGCTTTTATGAAGTAGTACAAAAAAAAAAAAAAAAAAAAAAATGAGCCTTACTATCTCAACGTGATCAACAGGGTTTTGTTACTTTTTCTCTTGAAAATATCAAAAAGTGACAATTTTTAGTAGGTACTTCTTTCTAAGCTTTTTTCTCTTAATGCAGTATTAATGATATATCTAAAATTGATTGACGTTCTGGTTCATATAATGCCAGATTTTTTTTTTATACTTTTACAATGTCAACCATATATAAGTATGTTACTATATAAAGAAATGTATGAAATACTCATTAAATTTTTTAAATAATATTTTAAATTTGTGAGGATGAAAAACATTGTTTTCATTATAGAAAATGTTACCTTGAACCTAAGCTTATAATTGTTGTTTTTTTGCATGTTTGGGGTATTTGTAGTAGTTTTGGTTAAAGTACTAATATGGAAATAGATTTTAAATGTTCAGAAATTTGTTTATTCTAAATGGGGCAGCGTATAGATTCTTAAGCTGACATTTGTGAATGTGTGTGTCTGCGTGCATACATGTGTGTGTGTCTTTATGTATGTATATGTATATGTATATTATATATATGTATAATATTGTATATATATATAATTATATATATATATATATATATATATATATATATATATAATATTAAAATACTGAATATATATTATATATATATATATATATGTATATATATTTATATGTATATATATATATATGTGGTGTGTGGTTGTGTGTGTGTGTATGTATGTATGTAGTATGTATGTGTATGTAATATGTATTGTTTTATTATGTATTTCTTGTATTATTGTAATATTATGTATATATTGTATTATTATTTTAAATTTAAAATAATATATTATTTATATATATATATATATATTTATTTATATATTTTTTATATTTATATGTATATTTATGTATTTTATGTTATTTATATATCTGTATATTGTGTATATTTATTATCTATATGTGTGTATATGTTATATATATGATTGTGTGTTTTGTATTATATTATATGTATTGTGGATATATATATATATATACATTATATTTTTATATATACATTATATATAATATATATACTATATATATATATATATTCTAATAATATATAATATACACATATAATATCATATAAAATATATACATATATATAAAACATATATAATATATATACAATAATATATATACATATTATGTATATATATGTTTTGATGCTTGTATGTATGCACACAAGAACATGCCGCACGCACACACCCCACACGCACACACACATGCATACACACAAACCCCACACACACACACACACACACACACACACACACACACACACACACACACACACCACACCCCACACACACACACATACACATACAGACACACACCACACACATACAAAATGCCATGCACAAGACACTGATATATTTTTAAAAATTAGACACTGTACATCCCCAAACACCCAACATGTGCACAAAACACAATATAAGCCTATTTTTAGAATGATATTCTCAAATTTTGCTTCTAATGCTTTTCCTACTTTGGGGGCTTTACTTTTTTTTTTCTTGAAATATTGTGTTGATATTTCTTGAATTACTCTCCACTAAAAAAAGAAGGTTGGTATTAGTAATCCATCAATAAAATGCATTTTTTTCTCTCTATATATATGTGAATTATGTAAGCATTCATCTTTTGTATCCTTCTGTTTGTAAGATCTACAGATGTACTCCACCAGAGACAGTTCAGATGAAATACTGGAAGAACAAAAACATTAGAAATTCATGAATACCTTGTGAAGTGTTTCATTTGCTGTGCATGGTATTTTTTTTTTGTTATTTTGTGCGTGGATTTTAGTCATTACTTACTTGAATTAAGGACTATTTTATGAAGTTCAGTTTCTCTTTGGAATGTTACCTCACTTTTTTTTTAATATGTTCTCAATTTTTTTTAAGATGATGGTCACTGAAGTGCAATTTGCTGCAAACATATTTTGATAGTGCAGGAAAGTGTATATAGGCTATGTGTATTTTGGGTTTTTTTTTTATCAATCTACTGATAGGGAAAGTTGCAGTCAAATGTACATCATTGAATGGACACACCTAGTAATGTCAAAGTTTGTTCACATTTGTATACATTTGATTGTATTTGTGTATCTAACGTAAATTTTTTTTCTTTCTTTCTTTCTTCTTTCTGTTTTCCTTTTTTTTTCCCAATCCATGATAGAAGCATTTAGAATATTAAAATATGCATTAGTTTTTCATTATCATCAACATCTATCTCTACAAAACAATAATTCAAATTATATACTATTGCATCAAATTTTAAATCAGCATTATAATGTGTAACTTATGTACAGGGTGAAGTATTGAATTGTTTTTATAAGGATATATATAATTTTTCTTCAAATTTTTCCAGTTTATATAAATATGGGAGAATTCGTTCAGTGTGAAGCCATGTTTTTAATGAATGGATTTAGTAAAATTTTCATCTTCACCCTGTATCCTCAATTTCTGACTTTTTATATAACCCTGTAAATTTAATAACACCAACAATTCAGGATGAACTATTATTTATATACCCAAAATACCAAACTACTGTACATGTAAATTTAATAGGGAATGAGTCATAACAATACTAAATTCTAATTGATTGTAATTAATCATGAATTATACCCCATACCTTCAGCCCCCAATCCCTTGCTCGTTATTGTTGTGGGTGGCTTAGGAAAACAGAGACTGAGGCCCAATGTAGGGGATCACCCTTAACTTGGGACCTCAGCCCTCACCTCAACTAATTTTGCATGGTCCTTTCTTCTCACCCTTTCTTTTTCCTTTCTTTGTCATCCCCATCTTCTGTCCACTTCCTACTGAAAGGATGAAGGGCAGGGTTGGTGTCAGTCCTGAAAGGCCCCCAGGACCCATAGGCATTGTATTCCTATGGCTAATTGCCTAGCCCTTTACCCCTAGTGGGGACCCTGAAAATTTTCTTCCCCACATTTTCAGGCTCACCATGGGCCCAAAAATGAAGATTTTTTTGCCCTTATTAGGGCACTGACTCCCAATCCAATTTTTCCCTCCCCCTTTTCATTCCGTCTCTTTTCTAATCTCTTCTACTATCCATTTCTTAAAGTGTGAGATATGTGTTGAAAGGATAACTTTGTGCCAGTCATGAACAGCCTGGGGGAGCCATAGTATTCCCCCCATTTAGTTGTCTACCCTTACCCTCAAAGGGACCCCGAGGGATGGACTACTTCTACCCCCCAAAATACCCTAGGCTTTCTATGGCCAAAAATGAAGATTTGATACATTATTAGGGGAAATAAGGCTTGCCCCCTTTATTTAAAAAGCCCATGAATTCAAATTCTCCCAGTTCCACAAATCCCGGGTTTCCTTTGACTAGGGCTGAACAATGCTACTACTATCCCCTCCCCAATGCCTGCTATCATATTCATCTACCCCGGTCAATGCTCAACCTCCAGGAGACATTCCTCCTCTCCCAGCATCCTTTCTTTATCTCCACTCCCAACATCTTCATCAACTACCCCATCCTCCAGTATTACTATTACACAACCATATTGTCCACCTCTCCATAATACTACCTTTCTTAACACTGCTCCCCCTTCCATACGCCCCCATCCTTCTACTACTTCCCCCTCTGTAAACATCTTAAATACTTTATCTAGCCCAACCATATTGGACCAATTTTTCATTTTCCCGCCACAGCTCCTTACTCTGACAACATTCTCCTTTTCCACAAATGTCTCCAAAAACAAGTAGGCAAAGTCACCTTCCACAGCTGCCTCTTTGCAGTTATATTTGAAGTTTAACTAAAGAATTGTCAAAATAAACAGACTTCACTGGAAAACTCTTTCCTGCTTAACCTTATCCCATTCTCAATATATGTACGGAACTGTCTCCATCTCCCAACAAAACTGCCCCGTCTAAAACAAGGAGTGTTCAGATTGTGAAGAAGACTTCCTCATCTGCCTTGTGCACTATGATGCAGTATCAGTATAATGCTATACATTCCCCTAAAGACTGTCGTAAGTCCCCCACCAAAATGCCAAGATTATTTTCCATAGACATGACCTCCTCTTTTAAAGTTTTTCATTTGGGGGAGAATCCCTCCCTGTCCGACCATAACAACCTCCCTCCCCCCTCCCATCAGTGTTTAGAATTGCTGTTGTCTAAGCCATCCTGCCAAACACTGCTGTACACAGCCTGATGACCTGTATGTGCCCAACCTGGTATAATCAATCAAACTGGTCTGCACAGTTATGTATATGTGCCAATTGTGGTGGGTCCCATATTATATTTTATAGGGGTTCCCAACCTACAAATTTTAGTCTGAAGTACTTGTAGCAGATTCAGATTTGGTCCTCTCTGCATGTGGGGCCCGACAGGAAGCACGTTGACATGGTTTTCTCTATCACTCCCTACTCCAATAATCTCTCATCTCCTCCCCTTTCCTCTCAAAATGTTTCTACATCTCCAGCATCTCTTCCTCATCCCACTTCCCTCCCTCTCCCCGTCAGATTCTTTTGCCATTCTAAATCCAGACACCCCAATCTATTCCACTATTTTAGACCTTCCAAACACTTCTTTACTTCCTAAGTACCCACCACTCTTCCTCATCACCCATTTCATTGCACAAGATAAGGTAATGCTCCATCCCATCTTCTACCCCATCCTCTCCATCAACCCCTCCCTCCACCCCTCAACATCTGTCTCCTGTCCCCACCCCCCATATGTTTTCATGCCTAAAACCTCAACCATCCTCCAGTCTCTCTACTCCTATTCCATTCCTTCTACAATTAAAGTAACTGCTGACATCCATCATAATCATCACTAACCCCCTCTTTCCCCACTTCGCTATTACACATTTCTATATTACTATATGACCTTTTATGTCTAGCATAAAATTTTACTTTGCAACTATTAACCATTAACCACTATTTAGGGGCATTGAGGCTTTCCCCTTTATCCACTAGCTCAGTGTCGGCCCTTTTGGCATGCGGGAGTGCTTGGCTATGGCACAACTGATTCGCTGGAGTGTAAAGCTGAAGATGTCCAGATATTCCCCCAAAAATTTGAATTTTAGCCAAAGGGAAGCAATGGCACGGTTCGCATTAATAGGGTTGAGGGGAATTTTAAAATTTGACTTTGTGCCAGTCATGAACGACCTAAGGGAGCCATGGGTATGATTTTCCCTGTTTTAGTTGTCTTGCTCTTACCCCTCAGGGGAGCCTGAGGGGTGGACCATTCTCTTCCCAACATACCCCTAGGCTTACCATGGCTAACCCCTTTATCAACTAACCCCACTACTACAACCCCTCCTCTCAACGCCTACTTTCACCTCAGCCCAGTCAAATTACCCACCCAGGCATGACTCAACCTCTAGGAAACATTCCTCCCTCTGCCAGTATCCTTGATTTCAATCTACTACCCCCTCCCCCCTCCCCCCCAATCCCTTGCCCGTTGTTGGGTCGTGGGGGCTTAGGATGCGGAAAACGGGGACCCAATGATGGGGAACTCCCCAACCTTGGGACTCAGCCCTCGACTCAACTAATTTTGCATGGTCTTTATTTTCCTTCCCACTTTTCGTTTCTGTCCCTTCACCAAACCCTTCGCTATCCACCTCCTAAGGTGTGAGAGCCGTGCTGAAAGGATAAAAGGGCTGACTTGTGCCAGTCCGAACGGCCTGGGGGAGCCAGGGGCACGGTATTCCCCTGATTTAGTTATCTAGCCCTTACCCCTCAAAGGGACCCTGGGGGGTGGACTTTTTTTATCCCCAACATAATCCAGGCTTACCATGGCCAGTAATGAAAACTTATCCCCACTATTAGGGGCAATGAGGCTTGCCCCTTTATAAAATAGCCCCAACGTTTGTAAACCCACCAGTTTTCCCTGACCCCAGGCTCTCCTTTGACCACGGCTCCGAACACTGCAATAACTACCCCCTCATCAATACCAAACTAGTACAGTAGCCAACAATAAACCCTTTAAAGGGAACATTTCCACTCTCCCAGCAATCTCAACTTCAACACCTCTACCCCCACAACCTCCAACTCAACCACCCATCCTCCCTTTTTAAATTCCTTACAGCCTTATTGCCCACCCCCATAACACTCCCACCCCTTAAAAACTACTCCACCCTTCGTCAACCCCCCGCCCTTCTACTACCCCTATCTCTACAACAATTTTGAATACCCTCTTCAGCGCAGCCAAGGGGAAACCGATTTTTCGTGACCCCTCCACAGCTCCCTACTCTGACAACACCCTTCTCTTCCAACAATGTCTCCAAAAACAAGTAGGTAAAGTCTCTTTCCGAGCCGACCCGACCGCTCCCGTCTTGTCCCCAGTAACATCCGAAAACCAAGCTATAGCATTAACAAAACTAACAGACCTATATGGTAACCCCATCCCTGCAGAACCCCATCCAACCCTCAATACTTGCACCGGAACAGTTTCAATCTCCCCAAACAAATTGCCCAATCTATGACAAAGATTGGTCAGATTTTGGAGAAGATCTTGCCTGTCTCACAGACTATGATGCAACATCAGTACAATGCACCCATTCCCCAGAGGTCATCGAAGAAACCCACTAACATAGCAAAATTACCTTCCGTAGGCATGACCTTCCCTTTTAAAGTCTACATAGGAGGGGAATCCCTCCCTGTTCGTCCTACCAACCCTCCACGTCAGTGCCAAAACTGTTGGCGTCTAGGACACCCAGCCAAACATTGCCGTTCACAGCCAGATGCCCAACTATGTGCCCAACCTGGCCATACCCGATCTAACTGCCCTGCACAATCACGCACATGTGCCAACTGTGGCGGCCCCCATAATGTATTTTATAGGGGTTGTCCCACCTATAAATTTTAGTCTGAGGTAGCAACTCTCAGATTCAAACTTGGACTCACACTACGTGAAGCCAGACAAAAAAGCACGTCGACGTGATTTTCCCTTACTCCTTACTCCAGTAATACTGCTCATTCTACCAAATTTTCCTAACCCCCCCCCTACATCTAACATTCTACCTCCTACCTTCCCAGTCAACTCTTTTGCCATCCTAAATCCCGACACTCCAATCTCTACTACAGATACTTCAAAATCACCACTACAACCCCAACACCTTCCCCTCTCCCTCCTCCCCAGTACCCGTAACAGACAGAACAAGCGTTCCACCCCCTCTTCCCCTACCACAATCACCTCCACCTTCCTTTGCTCCTATGTTGAGACACCAGTCCTCTCTTCCCCACCTCACAAGAAATCCTTTTTTCCCCCAAAACTCCCGAACCACTCAGAAGAAGAAAAACCATTGAAAATATTCAAGATTACCTAATGAACTGGGCACTCAACCTCCAAATCTTACAACTCCCGCTCCTTCCACACTCCAAGTAAAATGCTGATATCCATCCCCTCCTAACGATATCCCCCCTACACCCTATCCCCCTACCCCCTCCCAAACACAGCCCATCCCCCCCGACCCCAACCCCGCCTTACAAACTCCTTACGCACGTGAATCCCTTATGTAACTCATTAAAATCTCATAAAGTCAATACACACCACCAGACACTCCCAAACCCACACATCCTATTGTCGTGCCCACGTTTTGAAACAACTCATACCTCTGCTTTCCCCCACCTATCCCCCTTCACCGACCTCCCCAAACCCATCAGACATCCTTACAGAATCCCACACTTTTTGCTTCAACACCTATTCTCTTTCCTCAAACGCATACATATTCTTCATCTATCTAACTCCTTACCACACCCGACCCCAACCGTTTCACTCACCAATTCCTTGCCAGCTAGACAACTAATCATAACTCAACCACCCTTCCCAACATTAACTATAGTGCTACATGACCTTAGATGTCTAGCAACATTTATCTTGCTTTTAACCATTAACCATTAACCCCTCCTCCCTTATTACTACTCTGCAGCTTTATTATCCATATCTCCGCAGTACTACTTCACCAACACTCCCTCTTCCACAAGGCCTTATCCTTCTGCTACCCCTCTCTACATATCTTCCAAGTACTCTTTTAGCCCAGCCAATTGAGATGATGATAACCCTTTCCTTTTCCAATGATGCCTCCAAAAACAAGTAGGCGAATTTTCCTGCCGCAGCCGCCCCGATCGTTCCCGCCTTGTCACAGTTACATCAGAATCCAAGCTAAAGCATTATAAACCCTGACTTCATGGCAAACCCATTCCTGCCTAGCCTCATCCCCCCCTTTCAATACTTGTACCGGAACTGTCTCCATCTCCTCAACAAACTGCCCTGTCTAATACTAAGATTGGTCAGATTGTAAGAAGACTTACTCGGCTGTCTCATGAACTCTGATACAGCATCAGTACAATGTTACACCATTCCCCCGGGAGACTGTTGTAACTCCCCTCCAATATTGCCAAGATTACTCTCCATACACATGACCTCCCCGTTCATGTTTATGTTGGGGGAGAATCCCTCCCTGCCCGACAGTATCAACCTTATATTGTGTTTTGTGCATGTGAAAGGGTGTTTGGGGTGTATTATGTCTAATTTTTAAAGATATATCAGTGTCTATGACATGACATTGTAGGCGTCTAGTACCCCCTGCCGAACACTGCCGCTTCACACCCGATGCCCTATATGTGCCCAAAACCTGGTCATGATCGCCCAAAATTATTCTGCACAGTCAACGTACATGTCCCAAATTGTGGGAAAGGGTCCCATAATGTATTTTATAGGAGATGCCCCACCTACAAGTTTGAATGTGAGATGGAAAACTCTCAAATTCAAACTTGGTCTCACTTTTTCTGAGGCCAGACTGGAAGTACGTCGACGATTTTTTTTCCTTACTCCTTACTCTAATGTTGCCCTTCACTTTGCCCCTCCCTTCCTTCCGTATTTCTACATTCCCTTATATCTATTCCTCCTCCCTTTTAACTTTCAACTTTTACCCCCTTCCTCTCCCCGTCAAGTTCTTTGCCATTCTAAAACCAGACACCCCAATCACTGCCCTGCCACCTAGCCTCTCCCTCCTCGCTCTACCCGTAGCAAACAACCTAAACAATTCCAACCCATCTCCTACATCACCCTCTCCTCCACCTACCTCTTCCTCCACCCCTCAGACCCTATCCCCTTTTTCTCCCCTCGTAAGAAACCTTTGTTTCTCAGACCTTCCCAACCAAATCCACATCAGAAACTCTCAGAACTTCAAACTATCTAATCATGACCAAAGATAACAGGCTACACCTCATCCATCTTCTAATCTCTCTGTTTCCATCCACTCTACACCGAAATAAAATGCCGACAAACCATGCTCCTCTTATCATGTTCCCCCCACACCCTTTTCCCCCCAATACAAACCATTGCTCCCCCCTTCATCCGCATTATCCCCCTTCCTTCCCCATTATGTTGTGACTTTGTCACAACAAATCCTTCCCTTCCTGCTGACTTTACTCATGAAACTAATCTAATCACCCTTAAACCCCCTTTCTCCTTTTGCTAATCCCACTTTCATTATGGACTTCCTTGCAAATCACACACTTCCTCTAACAACTTTGATCTAATCACCTATGTTAATCACTACATTTGCCTATTTATTCACCCTCTCTAACCCTCACCCTCCTTTGCCCCTTTCAGTGCTATACTGTTCTAAATGCTATAAGACTTTATCTTTTCACAAATATACCTTTCTATATATGACCTTTGATGTCTAGCACATTTATTTTGCTTTCTAACCCCCATGAAGTTTATATGGGTGGAGTGGCCGGGCCCTGCCCCAACCATATCACCACCCCCCCGTCAATGTCAGAATGTTGGCGTTTTGGCCACCCTCCCAAAAATACTGTCGCTCCACAGCCCGCTGCCCTCTATGTGCCCAACCTGCTCTGCACATGTGCCAATCATGGTGGCT
>NW_023663258.1:5000-15146 GCF_015228065.2 Penaeus monodon
TGTATACTCTTGAAGACCCCCGGGTTCTATGAAATACTGTATATAAGATTATGAGAATCTGCCCCATGTCTTTTGTATAATGTATGTGTGTATTTCTTGCATATTTATACCTAAAAAGTGTACAGTTGTTTCTCTCTTTTTAACCTATACTTTGGAAAAATTTTGGTGCGCGGGAGTTTAAACATAGGAACGATTCTTGGGGTCACATATTCTGGTTTTAATTTCTTCACATTCTTTCATATTTTTTTTCCACCCTTTTTACTAAAGTTTTTTTTTTCTACTTTTTCGCAGAAGGAATGTGGGCTTATCGTTGCAAGAGTTTCTCCAGAACTGAGAAATATCAAAAAGTTTTTCTAAACGTTTTAAAGAATTGCGCATTTCTGTGAAGAAGGTTGTGTTTAGCTAGGAAAACCCCAAAGATTTTAAAATAGCAGCGGGTGTTCTTTCGGCACGGCAAAACTGTAAAGTTTAAAAAGAAGGGCTTGGGCCCCGCGAACGCCGCCCCGGGAGCGAAAATTGATATGAGAAATCACGGTGAATAATATATAGGAAAACAAATTAAAAAACCACGGTGTTTGTAATGGAACACAATCTCCAGTGCCTTTAGGTCGTCCGTAAAAGAAAGAAAAAAAAGTTTGGCTCCCAAATAGTACTTATCTATTTTACTTCAAGGATGGAGGACGAAGGACAAGAAATAAACATTTTCTAATCTGTTCCCTTTCAGCTCTCACAATAACTTTAAACCGAAAGGGGAAAATCCTTGAAATAACCACGATGCAATCAATTCAAAAAATCAAAAAATCAACACAAGGCAAGACATCTTGACGAAAGTTGCTGCCAAAATACCATGCAGGGGAGGAACCCGGGGGGACATGCGCCTACGCGAAGGTCAAACGAAGCTGCCCGATGTGCGTTGAGCCGAGTCCCCTTGTACCATTTGTAAAAAATTGTACACTGCGGGGTTTTCTCAGGACGCGAACATCTTTGATTTCGTATGGTTTTTATGTGGTAAGTGTGTCTGCGTGAAGTGGGAAAAATTATGTGTAAATTCATTAGTAAAGTGTTCATAAGCGCAGCATTTTTTGGTGATGAGTCGGTTTTTTTTTTCATTTGGGCTTTTTGTTTGTTGGCGTGACCAAATGAACTTTTGACTAAAAAGTTTTAAAACCGATGCCCCTTTAAGGGGGCTTTTTGGTCCCAAATGCGTGGGGAAAATCAGTTCTCTCATGAAAACTCCCGTATTTAGAAAAGTTTTTTGGTTCCCGGGTAAGTTACTTTTTTTTATAATCGTCACGGATTTAACTATAGGATCACACGTAGAAAAAATTACTTATAAAGAAAAAAAATGGGTATAGATAGGGGTATTTGTCTTTACTTAGCACCTACCTACACACACCCCACACACGCACCGCACACGCACACGCACCCGGCGCGCGCGCCGCAAACACGCAAAAACCACGCAAACATACACACGCGGCGCGCGCAAACACGCAAACACCACGCAAAAATACACACACATTACACACACACAACACACACACCCCACACACACAACACACACCACACACACACACACACACAAAAAACCCCACACACAAACACACCCCCCCACACACACAATAAACACCACACACCACACTCACAACACACACAACACACACACACACACACACACAACCCCCCACACACAACACACACACACACCACACAAACACCAAACCACACCCCCAACACAACAAACACACACCCCAAAAAACCACCACACACACAAGCCCACACCACACAAAAAAGCACAACACACCACAAAAGCACATACAAAAACCACACAAAAGGGCAATACACACCACACACAAGCCACACACACACACCCCACAAAACACACACACACACACACCCCCCACACCACCCCCACACCCCACCACCACAACACACACCACACCACCCCAAAAACCACACCAACCCCCATCCCCCCCCTACACACACCAACACTACCCACAAAACACCCCCAACCCACCCCCACACCACCCACCCCCACCAAACCACACACCACAACACCACACACAACGCACGCATGCACCCCCAACACACAAAACACAAAAAAAACACACAACACCCACACACACAACAAAACCCCCACACACACACACACCCTCTTTCCTCACTCACATCCTCATTCACCACTCTCACTCTCACTCTCCCCTTCACTCCACTCTCACTCTCCCCTTCACTCACTCATCACTCACTCACCACCACTCATCACCACCACCACTCCAAAAACCACACACAAAAACACAACCACACACACACACCACCACACACCGCACACAACCCCCAACACATAACATCACATACCTACTTACACATACTTACACATAGACACAACAAACCCCACACAACACACACACACACACAACCAACCCACACAACACACACACCACACACACAACACACACACACACAACACCACACACATACATACACATAACCACAAAATCCCCACCACACCACACACCACACAGCTCACGCACAGTACAACACACACACAACCCCCCACACGCATAAACACACACATGCTACACCCCCCTAACATAACATACACATACACATACATATATTACACATACACATTACACAAATCACACACAAACACACACAAACACAACAACAAAACACCAACAAAAAACAAAACACACACAAACACATAATGTACACACACACCACCTCCATCCCCACACAATTATACATACATATAACATACATATATATAATATATATATATTTTAAAATTTTAAAATATATAATAAAATTTTATATATATATTATATAAAAAGGGAGTGAAAGAGATAGAGACAGGAAACAGAGGGGAGGCTGTATAGATAATAATATATAATAATATATATATTAATATATTATATATATATATATAATATATATATATATTATAAATATATTGTGGTGTGTGTACTATTTACATATATAATTTTTTAAATAATATACACAATTTTTTAATTTATATATATAAATATAAAAAATTAATAATTTTAAAAATATTTTATTTATTTTTTTATAAAAATAAATTATAAAAATAAATTATACACATTACTCCCCCAATTTTAAATTATATATATATATTATTATATATATAGATATAAATAAATATATTTTATATATATATATATAAAAATATATATATATATATATAAAATATTATAAAATTATAATATATAAAATTTTAATATAATATATATATATATAAAATTATATATATATATTTTTTCTTTTTCTTCTTTTTTCTTCTCTTCTCCTTCTCCTTTCCTTCTTCTTCTCTTTTCTTTTCTTCTTCTTTTTCTTCTTTTCTTTTTTTCTTCTTTTTTCCCAACAGCATTTTTCCCCCGCAACATAGGCTTCTCTCATCCACAGGGAAGGTTATAGGGCAGTGCCACCCTCCTATTGGATGCCCTTCCAAACCCCCAACCACGGTTTTGTGCCACATGGTGGCGTCCCCCACGAACATACGTTTGCTTCTCAAGGAAAATATATTGTTTTCTAGGAGGGCTCGAGGGAAATTTCCTTGCCCAAGGGAACACCCCACCCGGCTGGTGACTCAACCCTAACTAGATTTCCGTCTGACGTTTAAGTCCCATGCTCAACCACTCGGGCCCCCGCGACCCCGCATATATATTATTTTAAAAATATATATATATATATATATATATATATTTATATATATATATATATAATTTTAAGAATTCATGACGCAATCTGAGTTTGAGGGTTCGAGTCACCGGCCGGGCGTTTGTTCCCTTTACCTCGATTTCCTACCACCACTGGGTGGCCCAAACTAGCCCAAGTCAGTGCTGGTCCCAAGCCTGGATAAAATAGAGAGAAAGATTACCTAAAAGGTAACACCGGCACCTCCTGGAAAGGAATGGGGGCCCTACCCCCGAACTCACCCAAGAGCATGACAAAATGAAAAAAACAAATTTAAAATCATGCTGTGCCCCCGCGGGTCAAAAGAACCTACCGTTAAAAAAAAAAATTATAATACATTAAAATATAATGACAACCTACAATACATATACAACCACATACACACACACAACACAACAACACACACCCCCACACACCACAAAAACACCACACACACACACACAACACACACAACACACACACAGAATAAAATTAAAAAATATATATATATATAAATTATTATATATATATATATAATATATATATATAATTAAAATATATAATATATATATAATATATAGTTGTATGGATTATAAATATAAGTATTTATATAATATATTTTAATAAAAATTATATAAAATATATATATATATATTTATATATATTAATATAATATAAATTATTATATATATAAACCCTATATATAGGGGGAAAATAGGGAGTAAGATAGAAGGGAAATTTTTTTTTAAAAATCGATATTGTACAAAGTAAAAAAATAATCATCTTTTTAAAATTTCGGGAAGTGATGTGGAAGCTATCTTTATGTGGAAAAACCCATTCAACTTTTGTCATAGCTTGCTACACTCCGTGATGTGGTACGTTCTTCTTTCCGTTTTAGGGGAAAAAAATGTTTCAAAATTTCTAAAAATTATTAAATGCAAAGGTGATAAAATTAAGAAAATCAATAAAATTTCGTTAAGGTCCTTGTAGGGAAATTACGAAATTCATTACAAATGATTTGTCATTAGGTGTGTATTAATAGATATCAATCTAATTCATTTATTTCAGAAATATTATTTCTTTTTTTTCCTTTCATCTTGAGGAAAAGGTTTACAGACTAAAATTTAATGTGAGGGAAAAATTTTTTCCTGTACACAAACTTGTGCTTATCCCCAAAGCGCGACTACTTCCAGAAAATCTTTTAGTGCACCCCATGTAAACACCAGTTTTTGTTTTGAAACATACATTGTAAGATATTGAGGCCCTGCAAGTTCATGTATGTGGTGTTGTGATGTGGCACGAAAGACCTCTGCAAAATATCAAAACAGCGAATTGTTTCAAATAAAAGGATTAGCAACTGATGAAACCCCACATATATAGAAGAATGTTTGCTGCAATGGAAGACGTGTGTGATCAGATACCAAGCGCCAGAAAGTCACGATTCGATGAAGGGGGAATGAACTCACGTCGTCGGAGGGTGCAGAGTCCCCAGACGGCTGTCATCCCATAGGACGGGGAGCATTTTTGGTCGTCAGGGGCAAAGGCAGGACCAGACGGACCATAATAACCCCAAAGGGGACCACAGCGCAAGGGGTAATGGGGACAAGAAAAGGGGATGACAATGACGAACAGAGCTCCCAGGCATTGGAGCAAAGCATGGATGATGATGTTTGGGACAAGATATTGGGCAGGTGGGGGTAGGAAAAAAATTTTTTGTATTAATTCTGTTTTAAAACCCGGGGTTTTTATTTTTTTTGGTATGTATATTTTAACTTGTGTTATTTTTTCTTTTTGAAATTGTTTTTACTTTTTTATTTGGTTTTATCGTTGCAAATTTTCCATTTCAAACTCATTTCACAGGGGTATTCATTTTAGTTTCATTATATTTTTTCTTCTTTTTTTGTGTAATTCTTTTTCTATAAAATTTCCTTTGATAATTTTTTGTTTTTTTATTTTGGAAAAGTACTAGATTTAACAAATTTAAATGATATAATATATTTTTTCATATTGAAAGTATTGTGTTAGACTAAGGACAAGTCTTCCAACTTCAACCTTTTATTGTATCATTGTTTGCCCCCCATTTTTCCCCTTCTCCCAGAGATAAATTTATAGATAAAAAAATACTATATTCTGTTTTGTATTAGGAGGTAAAACCTATTTTTTTTAAATTATATATGATTAAAGTAAAAAAACTTTATTCTGAAAAAGAGTCTTTTTTTTCCTTTTTTTTTTATGTTCTTTTTCTTTTCTTTTTTTTTTGTGTCCGAATTTTAAAAGTGGTTTTTGTTGCATATTTTGAGTATTTTCATTATTTTTAAAAATTTTTTAAGGATCATAAGAAAATGTAAAAATTTTTTGGGGTCAAAACGGGGGAGCAAATTACAGTATCTAAAAAAATTTTGATTTGTCTTCATAATGCAATCTTCCCAGAGTAAATTGTGGATTTTTAACTAGCTAGTTTTAAAAGCGAAGATACCAAATAAATTGTAAGGTGTGTGGTGGGTGTGTGTGTGAGTGGTGTGTGTGAAAAGGATTTCACAATATTGTTTACCCATTCATGACCAGATGACATCCTTTTCATCATAGTAGGTTTTATTCATGCTGGAAAGGATTTTTTACCATTTATCTGCTTTACACGTCCACACAGTAATGGCTGTGGTCATTTAGGGGGAAAATCCCAGTCCCCAAAATAGGCTTTTTAACCTTTTATTTAAATATTTATTTCATTTCAGTATGTGTGTGTGTGTGATTTTTATTATGTGTATATATAAAATATATACAGATATAGATACCCCACACGCACGCCGCACACAGTAATAAATATAGACACACACACACGCACAAAAAAACACGCATACCAAAGCAAACACACACACACACACACACCACACACACACAACCCCACACACACACACACACACATACTATACGTAGTAACTGTCAGCTCTCATCCGAGGGGGCACGGTTCGCGCCCCCCCCAGGCGGGGAGAAGTTGCAACGCGCCTGGAGGTTTTCGCTGGGGGGCACCAGGCGGGCAAGGACTCGGTTCCGCCCATCAGCACCGCTGACACACGTTAGCAAAACAAACAGACATATGTCACACCAAGAATATTCATTGACAATGGGAAACCAAACCAAACTTTAAACTTTAAACTTTTTTAAACATATGTATTTTATAAATTTATATTTATAGTATATATGTATATAATTTTTCGTCTCTCTTCTCCTCTCTCTATATTATATATATATATATATAATATATGTAAATATATATAATACATGCACACGTACACACACCACACACACACCCACACACACACACACACACCACACACACACACACACACACACACACCACACCACATACCACACACCCCACCACAACACACCCCAACCCCCACCCCACAGAGTGAGAGTGGTGAGTGTGAGTATGTGTATATATATATTAATATATATATATATATTAATTAATAAAATACAAATTTAAAATAACACCCAAACCCCCCGTGTGAAATATATTTATATATATATAATATATATAATATATATATATAAATATAATATATTAGATAATAGATAATAGATAGATGATAGATGATAGATAGTGTGTAATGTAATATAATTAAAAATTATATTATTGATGTATGTTGTATCTATGTATAAAAGTGTGTATTTTTTGCTATATATACATTATAATATAATATATATATTATAATATATATATATATAATTAAAATTCTATAACACACACCAACACACACACACACACACACACACACACCCAAAAAAACACACCACCACCACACGCACACGCACACGACACGCACACGAAAAGCCACAACACACCACACACCACACACACACAACACACACACACACACCCCAAACACCCCACAACACTCACACATATAAATGTGTGTGTGTTTTATTATTAATATATATTAAAAAATTTTTTATATATACAAAAATCATATATTGTATATTTAAAAATTATGTGCATATAATGTATTGTGTGTGTTGTTGTGGTGGTGTTATATTATATATATATATATATATATAATAATATATATTATATATAATATATATATATTATATGTTTTTCTCTCTCTGTCTCTGTCTCGTCGTCTTTTCTCTGTCTCCCATTCTCCTCTCTCTCCCCCTCTCCTCCTTCTCTCTCCCTCCTAATATATATATATATACATAACATATGAACCCACACAAACACATCACATCACACACATACACACACATCACACACATCACACACACACACACACACACAACCCCCACACACACCCCACACACACACACCACACCACCACACACACCACACACACACACACACACGCACACACACACACACACATGCCTTGTGTGGGGTGTTTGTATTGTGGGTTGGTGTGAGAATTATATATATAAATATATTTTATATAATATATATATATAATATATATATATTATTATAATACATATATTATATAACATATATAATACAATAATTTTATATAATTTTAAAAATAATATAATTATATATATATATATATAATTTAATATTAACTTATTTAACATACATACATACAAATAAATGCATACATAACATAAAACATATACTAAAAACCAAACACAAACACACAATCCACAACACATATACACACAAATAAGAAATTAAAATATATATAAAAAATATATATATATATATATATATATATATATATATAATTATATATTATATAAATATATATATATAAATTTATATTAAAATAATATATGACTTTACTTTTTTGTGTGATTGTGAATGGATTGTGGTTTTGTTTGTGGTTTATTATATGGGGTTTATGTATGTTGCATTTATGTATTTAGTAAATAAGTAAATAAATAAAATTTAATTTTATAATATATAAAATATATATATAATATATATATATATATATATATGTATATAATAACATATATATAATACATATATATATATATATATATATATATATAATTATATTATTATATATATATTTGTAGGTTGTGGGTGGACTGTGAATATGTGTTATAACGTATCTTATAATATTATATATATTAATAATAATTATATATTATATATAAAAAAAAAAAAAATATATTTTTAAAATTTTAATATATTTTTTTTTTTTTTTTTTTTTTTTTTTTTTTTTTTTTTTGTGTGTGTTTTGTGTGTGTGTGTGTTTGTGGTATACATATGCTATGCTAATGTAAAATTTACTTTTTTTTTTGTATTGTGGTGTGTGTTTGTGGTGTGTGTGTTGGTTTTGTGTGTGTGGTGTGGTGTGTGGTGTGTGTGTGTTTTTTGTGTGTGTCTGTGTATGGTGTGTAATATTATAGTATTTTCCCTATATACATATGCATATTTTCAGGGAACTAATATGTTATTGAATATTATATATATTAATATTATGTGTATATATATTATTATATTTCATATATTTTAATATTATACATATATATAACACGTGTGTGTGTATTTTTTGTGTGTGTGGTGTGTGGGTTTTGTGTGTGTTGTGTTGTTGTGTGGTGTGTGGGGTGTGTGTGTGGTTTTGTATTATGTATGTTTGTATTTTGCGTGTGTGTAGTGTTTAAATAATTATTTTTACTCGTGGAGACAAACCCGTGAAGGAAAACGTTTGGGAGGAGAGATAAGGGCCCCTGTTTATAAACGAGTTAAGACCATTCTACGATATTACGTTCACTGCAAAACAAAGGGTTTTCCCCAGCCAAGCAGTGAACATAAGGTTTGCTGACATTATAGGGAAAGACTCAGGAAAAAGGGGAAAAAGTGGGAGGGCTCGGAAAACATAATTTTTTTGAGCTGAAAATTTTTACCCTATTTTTCATTTTTGAAACTAAATTTCTTTATTTTAGGTTATGTATTTTTTTCGTTAGTGAGACGCTGAGCGGCGCGCTGATTTAAAAAATTCTAGGGAAATCGAACCTAGATACGGGGCTGTTGAGCCCAAAGGCCCGGGTGTTGTTTAAAACGAGTACGTTTAACGATGTCGGGGGGGTAACAACTAGGCTCCAGACGATGCACCATCCCAAACCCCCCCAATCGCACTGGGCCAGGCGGGGGTAGGGCCCAAACCCCCAAAAATGAAACCAAGACAATTAGGGAAAGGGCCTTGCCAACAACGGACCCTCAATGGTGATGAATGAATGAATGAATTTATTCTTATGAACATTTTTATGTATTCAATGTTTTTTCTTTGTTAAATGTAATAATTTAATTTTTGTTTTTTTTCTTGTAATTTCAGTAATCAGTTTAAAAAAAATTTGGGGGGTAAAAAAAGATGTTTATCGGTAGATAAGTAGCATATCGGTGTACAGTAGCATATTAAAAAAGCTTTTTTCTAAAAGGGTGAGCCCCTTTTTCATTTGCAAGACATATTTCCCTATTTTGGGAACCCTTGGACGTTGCTGCCAAGTGGGCCT
>NW_023663259.1:0-10000 GCF_015228065.2 Penaeus monodon
CGGTTTGCATTTAAAAATTTTCATTGTCTACATTTATTTGATGAAATTAATCAGCAAAATATAGAGGGAAGGTAATGCATATACTATACAGTTAAAAACAATAAGACATTTTTACTTCTCAAATAACGTGGCACAAGACTATACTAAACTATATGAACACTGAATGCATATTTCTTCATGTTACCTATTCCAATGCATCTACAGTGAAATTCAAGTGCACATTTTCTACGTACTATGAGATAATCTAATATGGGAATCAAAAGGTTCATGTAATCTTTAAAACCGTTATCTCGATGGTTCATGATTTAAAGGAACAACATTCCTCTTATGTGATGTTTCAATTTCAATTGTTAAATTCAGTCATATTCAAACCACCTGCTTATATACTTAGTTAACGTAGATATCATGACTACACATTTACTTTTGTGTGTGCTAATCCTTATTAGCTAAAATAACAATAGTGTTTCTTTCAAGATATGCCTTTTTGTCCTTCTACTCATCGCTCTACGACTTCTCAGTCTACCTTTGTTGATCTCACTTAATTAGTATATACTGTTAACTCTGGATTCCCTTCAAAACGCATAAATCTTTCGGCCTTTTACTAAAGATTTCCGTGGAGGGGAACAACTCAATGAGTCTTACTCAATTTTTCTATAGCCCACTTCGGTGGGTTCAAATTCAACATAAACGCAGTAAACATATAATTCACTGATAGTAATCTTGTAGTAAGGAGAATGTCTGAATATGTATTCAATTAGTTTTAGTGACTACATAATATTTCAACTTTCCATCCTCGGCTAAACATAAATTGTTTTTCCATTTATATCAGTAGTACATCATTTCCATTAAAAAACGCTAACAGTTGGTGTTCGGAGCTAATTCATTTAACGTTACTATATTTTTTGTTTTAATCTTAGCTTACTTCATCCTAATTTTTATCTACTTGGTGGTGAAAGGGATTATCCTTGTATACAAATAAAATAATGTGCAATAACATTATCTATGGTTCCGAAATAGGCATACGTACATTAAGAAAGTTAGTGGTCTACCTACTGTATAAAAAATTTACATTTCTCACACCACTGATCTACCGTGATACAACTCCCATAACATATTCATGTACATTTATATATATGTAAATATATAAATCTCTGTGAACATACACATTTCATTATCAAATATATGATAATGAATATTTTCTCACGGCATAATTCACCACAGGAAAATCGTTCATCCATAACGTTAAAGGTATAGGAAACGTAGGACAACTAAAGTGTATTACAAATATGCCCATTCTATATAGCAGAAATTGTGTATGGGAAATCGTAATTAATAATTCAAAATAATGTTATTTCTATGTTCAGATTATTTTTGACGAAACAAAATCCCCTTTGGTTAATATGACATAATTTCGCAATTACTGTAGTTAGTCTCATAAAAGGTAAAAAAACATTTAAATAAATGTAAAGGTACATTTTTCCAAAACACATTACTGGTACCTACACTTTATAAATATGTCAAATTCCTTTCACTACCCCATTTCTATGGCATTGTATGCAATGGATGCTTCCTGTTTTGGACAACCCACAGTCATTCAAATATTTTAGCCAATACCAAAATGTAGATCAATATATTTATGCAAAGTTGCATAATAATTTTACCAGTATAAATAGGAATTGCCAGGCAGCTTTTCTTCTCGTTTATCAAAATGAACTCACTGGGATATATCAAACTGAAATTATTTAAAAGTTGTTAACGCCATCCAAGAATCTTGGCCTCCGTAAAGTTTTAAGGTTGGGTTTCCTATGGAATTACTGGGGGATAGCGCGAACGCAGTCCCCCGCTAACAAAAATTGCGCACTCGAGTTAACCACATTTGGGTTAATCGCAGGGTCAGCCCCACCGGAGTGCAATGGTGAGCCTCGTCCTGGGAGAACCGCCTTCGTGATCACGGTATCTCCTGTGCCAGGTAAGTATGCTCTCCTAACCCGTGCGCCGACCCACGCTCGCTCACACTGAGAACCCCACGCGCTTTACAACACTTTATACAAATACCAAGTTAGACTTTTCTTTTACGAAGACTCTTCTAGTGAAGGACACTTAGGTCTATATATTCCAAAACAGTATTCGTGAACAAAAAGGTCAATTGATATTCATTCAATGTTATTTGTCCTTATCATACCGTAATCTAGTATATAAGAAACTTTTTCCACCTATACTTCTATTATTCTACTTTTATCATTTCCGTGACATTTTATGGCAATTTTCATAGTTTGGTATATATATATATATATGAAAATCCACACATACACACTCGCACTTATTAATGTAACCCATCAAGGCATCCATAAATACAGATGGATACAAATCTACGAAAATGGTCGTATAAATGCAATATTCACACGATTTGAATGCACTCACGGATATGCATTTTTCAAATCTAGTTTACATTACGCTAAACTAATATCAAATGGAAATAATGGTCAGAGTTCCCAATACTATATATATATATATATATATATATATATATATATATATATATATATATATATATATATATATATATGGAAAAATAAACGAAAGAAAATGAACCGTATTACTATTACGCAAAAACTATATACATGTACATATTCCTGCATATGCAAATACAGAATATGAACGAAAGTATTCGTCTGTGTGCGCGTACGTTTTTTACGTGCAAGTATGCATGTGCATGTACGTGCGTGTGGACGCGTGTCAAAGTGTGCGGGTATATACAAGGTCCAAATATTCATATAGTAATAGACCTTGGGCATATGAGTGTATGCAGGCCTGTGTCCTGTGGTGTGAAAGTGTGGCCGTGCATGAATGTGTTTTGTATACGCGCGTGCGTATATGTTAATAAAGATGTTTTGTGATAGTTGGTCAAGACGCTAAAAGTATTTCCCCATATGTACTTTCATTGAAGTCCGATGAAGTTATCCAACGTTGTCAATCCAGCAACAGTTTTTCATACAGAAAATTTCTATACAGGAAACATTCTCATAAGCCAATCAAATTTTTAATAACTTCCAACGTCATGTCGTTTACACCCTTTTACCTATACAGAGCATCACAAGCAAGTCCTCAGAAACCTTTTTCTTGGACACTTACACAACCATTTTCGCTATCGCTTCTCGGCCTTTTGGCTAAGATCAAAGTGTAGTATCTGTTCTTATCAGCTTAATATCTGATACGATCCCCATGTGGGATCTACGATATTAAACTGATTTTTGGAAAATGGCGAAGTGCTAGGGGCTTGCTCCACCTTTGCCGCGGATCGGCCCGGTATTGCAGTACCTCCGGGATTGTCCACTCCCTCCGGGGAGGATATCAACAATTATATTTACTTGTACGCAGTTACAAAGTTTCAAATTAGCTCCTCTCTTATCAGCTGGTATTACACTAGCTTCAAGAGACTAGTTGACGCTTAACGGTTAAGTTCCATCGCTGTCGAAGATTGCCTCAGTAATGCAGTTTAGCTAGAAAGTTACAACACTTTCTGCAAATAAAACACGAATTAAAAGGATTTCTGAGAAATGGCCAATTATTGCAGTACCTCCTAAATTCATCCAATCTCTCCGGCAACATATTAACTAATAAAACATATCAACTAATTGAATTGATCATATATATCAAAGTAAGGCTACGATCACATTCAGCTACATGTAAAAGACCATAGCCTTCCCACTCCATGTGATACCTCTCTTTAGTAACTTATGGTATGCGAAACTATAAATCGTAACTATGAATCATTTTCTTGATTGCCCTTTCATTCACGGCTTTTGGCGTTACCGTCACATGAATTTAAAAAGGGAGTGCAGGAACTCGAGTATAATAATTATACTCAGGGGCAGTACTAAGAATGATGGCATCCAAAGTAGACAAATCAATTATAACTACATCTAATAGTTTTACTTGTAATAGTAAGCACAAAATTATCTACATTTACGACACAATTACTCGCTTAATACTCTAATAACAAGTGTTGACACTTCAGTTTACTAGCAACACGTTGAAATTGTATTTTTGTTCCCCGTATCATCAGGAAATTCTCAAAAGTTTAAAATACTTCTTGCTGATGATATTCAACCACTCGCCTGTGATCCACCTCTGAACATCGGTAAACCGAGTCAGAACGGTCATCATACTCTCAAGCACAACACTTGAGAGCCGCTTCCGCTCAGAGGATTACACTAACAGTCCTCATCGTGGTTGACTATATCCCGAGAATCTTGGCGAGAAACCCGGCAATCGCATCTTCTTCTTTCTTCTTTGCTGGATTTCTTGGTTATAAACCAGCGGCATGTGGCCAAGGCTATTAAACCAATGGATCCTATTCATTCTATCATCTATGTAAGGTTCATAAAGTTTTGTCTCCTTAGAAAAGCGATTACTTTACTACTTTTTTTTTTGTCATCTGATAAAAGATTTGATGTTGTGAAATCTTTATCTTTTAATCTGAAATAATTTATTATATTTTGTCTCTGGTTATTATAGATTTGACATGCTGTTAATATGTGATCTATTGTCAGGTTAGAGCTGCATGTCTGGCATTGTGGAGGTATTTCTTTTCTATGTGTTGTCAATCTTGTAGCGTTGACCCTAAGGCGGGCTTGTTTTATTATTCTATGAACCCTAGTTCTTGCTTGTTTGTAGTTGCAAAAGTTCTCATTAGTGACGTTATTTTTGAAAAGCCTGTAGGCCTTATTGCGTATGGCGCAGCGCCCTGCGGCAATCTGGTGTCCACCATTGAACTCTATGCGCTTACTTTATCATCAATGGTTCTCCAGCAAGTTCGAGCTTGACGCTCCTTGTGAAGGCGACCCAGCCTGCCCTTTTTACGTTAAATTTGGGTGCTGAAGGCGTTCTCACTGTGTCGCATGAATATTCAATACAAATAGGAAGATTGTCGCTTCCAACGAGTCGTCAATGGTGTGCCACAGGCACTTGGCTGCTATTGATGAAGAGACCAATGATAGGTCATTAAAGTTCAAAGTACCGGTATTATCGTCCACCTGCATCGGACTACTATCGTTCAGAAGGACTAGATCAACGTCATTAATCAACTTAATTACTTGCTCACCTCTACCATCCACCCGCAGGGAACTCCTAACGTATGATGAGCATTAAAATCACCTAAAATTACTTTATTTTGTGGCAGACTATCCTGAGGAGCAAAGAGCTCATCATAGATTATCACATTATCAGGTGGACAATAAGCTGAACATATAGTCAGATACATGCCACTAATTTTTTACTTTGCATGCGACAAATTCCAAAGCAGAATCAATAGTCACTTCAATAAAAGGAGGCTTTGGTGGATGTACATGGCGACTCCGCCTCCACCCCTACCCTCACGATCCTTCCGACATAATGGTAGTTTCCTCAGTGAAACGACCTCGTCAGGGACAAAGTGTGTTAAGTGCATTTCTTGCAGAACTATAATATCGGGAGCATAAGACGAGGTTATTAATTTAAGGTCATTTACTTTAGATATAAGAAGCCTCCGGGCTAGTACAGTGGTAACGTGTCAGCCTCTCATCCGAGGGGTCGGCGGTTCGCGCCCCGCCCAGGCGCGAGAAGTTTAAACAGTCGCCTGGAGGTTACTGCTGTGGCTGGGCACCACAGCGGGTAAGGACTTGGTTCAGCCGAGTCAGCACCTGCTGACACACGTGAGCGAGTCGGCATTAGTCGTCGACACAGGCCGGGCTCCCCCATGGTATAGCCCGGGCGAGGCTAAAAATCGCATATCGGTCCTTATCCTTAGATCTAAGACTTCGACAGTTTCATTGTATAATGTCGATGCGAAAATTACGTTTTATGGGGCTTGGAAGTGCCTTGTCCGCCAGTTTTAATTTTCTTTTTCTAGGAGGGAGCGCCTCCTCTCCCTCGATTCCCGGGGACCTCTCTCGGGATGGTTCAGAGACAGAAGCCTCCATGTCCTGCACCTCCTGGCGAGGGAGACGACTCACAGATTGCGACCTGCTACTCTCTCGAGAAGCCGATCGCGAGCCAGACGAAGTCCTTACAGGAGTCGCCCGGACGGAGAGGTGCGATCCGAACTGTGATTCGGTATCA
The DNA here is from genome assembly GCF_015228065.2 of Penaeus monodon. NCBI lineage: Eukaryota > Metazoa > Arthropoda > Malacostraca > Decapoda > Penaeidae > Penaeus > Penaeus monodon. The sequence goes on from NW_023663259.1 coordinate 6,100, forward strand.
GCCTCCTTAGATGTTTATGCTGGGTTGATGCAGTCATTTGATCGACCAATTTAGTCAATTGATATACTTTAATATTTAGTTCTTTATCGGTTTGAGTTCAGCAATTAAGACAGACACTACTTGCACTAGGGGTGATAGGGGTGATGTTAGTTACTGCTGCAGCATAGGATGTATCGGGTTTGTGTGTCAAACTTTCCATTTTCCTCTTAGCTTCAGTATAACTAACTTCATGCTTTCTCATATATGCTAATGCCTCAGTCTCCTTCTTCAGGATGCTGTACTCAGCAGATCCTGACTGATGGGACCTCCACAGTTAGCACATTTGGAAATATGGCTAGTACATGCGATGGTGTCATGGCTTCAGCACATTTACGGCAAACACATTTACTTGAGTCTTTATCAATACATCTTAATGAGGTGTGTCCGATTTTTTTTGGCATCTATTACAATGCACTGGGTTTTGGATGTAAGGTTTGACCTGGACACATTCATATTCAACATTGACATACTCAGGGATTTTATTTAAAGTAAATATAAAAAAGCAGTTCAGTCTTCGTTCACACATTAACCCAGCCATTGGGATGTGCAAGCCAGTACACTTCTAGTGCCGGTCCCAAGCCCGGATTAATGGGAAGGTTGTGACAGGAAGGGCATCCGACGTAAAACTGTGCTCCAAATCCAAAAATGATCAGGCGGAACATTTATTTCAAGATATGGCTAGGGCGTCCCCCGTAGGCGACGCGCGAGGACATCGCCGTACACTCGTGAGAATGGACAGCGGCTACCGTATCAAGAGCGAATACGGCTAAAGAAGTTAGCTCATAGGAGGGGGAGAGGCAGAAGAAAGAAAATGAGACGATAGGTTTGAAGATTGGAACACTGAATGTGGGGAGTATGACAGCGAGGAGCCACGAACTGGTGGACCTGATGGAGAGGAGAAAGGTAAGAATCATGTGCTTGCAGGAGACAAAGTGGAGGGGAGTAAGGCCAAAGAACTTGGAAACGGATTTAAACTGTTCTACATAGGAGACGATGGAAGAAAGAACGGAGTTGGAATTGTTTTGGATGAGGAACTCAAGAAGGGGGTACTAGAAGTGACAAGATCTTCAGACCGAATCATCTGGCTTAAGATGGAGAAGGTAAACTGGTGTGAACATCATGAGTGTGTATGCGGCCCAACAAGGTTGTGCAGACGAAGAGAAGGAGAAGTTTTGGGAGGAGTTGGACGAAGTGAGAAAAATTCCAGCTGAGGAGAAACTATGGATAGGGGGTGATTCAATGACACTTGGTGGTGATAACACAGGCAGAGAAGAGACGATGGGCAAATTTGGTTATGGTACTAAGAATGATGGGTGGGGAAGAACTCGTGACATTCGCGATGAGGCATAATTTGTGGATCGTTAACACGTTCTATAAGAAAGCCACTAGGCACAAGATCACCTACCAAAGTGGAAGCACTCAGTCACAATAGATTACATCCTCTGCCGCTCATATGACAAGAATACGAAAGACTGTAAAGTAATTCTTGGGGAAACCATCACAAACCAACACCGACCAGTCATTTGCACACTTAAAGTTGTGAAGTCAAAACCCCAGACGAAGTCAAGAACCCAGAAAATCAAGTGGTGGAAGCTAAAAGAAGCGCAGAGCAGAGATGATTTTACAGATAAGGTTAGAGAGACCCTAGAAAGACGTAGACAGGAAGAGAGGTGTGACTGGGAAACAATCGCAGAAGACATGCGGGATCTGGAGAGAAAGTCTGTGGCAAAACCTCCGGAATGGCAAAGGCTGGAAAGGAGACGTGGTGGTGGTGTGATGAAGTCCAGAGAAGAATTAGTGAGAAGAAGGAAGCAAAGAAGAAACTCTTTGAAGATCCATCTGAAGAGAACAAACCTTACTAACAAAACAACAAAGAAGGAAGCTAAAAGAGCTGTGGCAACCGTAAAGGCAAGAGCATATAACCAACTCTACGAAGACCTTGATACAACAGAAGGTACGAAAAAGGTACTTAGAATTGCTAAAAACAAAGGACAAAACTCGAAAGACATCTATCAGACAAAATGGATAAAGAACGATGAAGGAATGTGTTAACAAATGATGAGGAAATTCTGGAAAGGTGGCGGTTGTATTTTATGAAGCTCATGAATGAAGAAAATCCTAGGGAAGCACGTGAGGAGGAACAGTTGGGGAATCCTGGTGAGGTGGAAGCCATCACTGACGATGAGGTGAAAGAGCGCTAAGGAGATGAAGGATGGAAAAGCAGTGGGACCAGATAATTTACCAATTGAAGCATGAAGTGCCTTGGTGAAGAAGGAGTAACTATCCTGTGCTCAATGCTCAACAAGATTTTCGATGAAGAAAAGATCCCAGAGTCGTGGCGGAAGAGCATACTCGTCCCTATCTATAAGAACAAAGGTGACATCATGGCCTGTGGTAACTACCTAGGCATAAAACTCATGAGCCACAGCATGAAATTATTTGAACGTATGATTGAGCACCGACTAAGGGGTGTGGTGAACATCAGTGAAGAGCAGTTTGGATTCATGGAGGGAAGTCCACTCCAGATGCCATTTTCCGCGCTGAGGCAGTGCAGGAGAGATACAGAGAAGGTCACAAAGAGCTGCATGGAGTATTCATCGATCTGGAGAAAGCATACGACAGGGTGCCACGGGAAGAGATGATGTGGTGTATGAGAAAGAAGAACGTCCCAGAGAAGTACATCCGTGTTGTGCAAGACATGTACAAGGAAAGTGAGACGTGGTGAGGTGCGTGGCAGGGACAACAGAGCCGTTCATGTGGAAGTAGGGTTGCACCAGGGGTCGGCACTTAGCCCGTTCGTGTTTGCGATCATCATGGATACCCTGACAGACGACATTAGGAAGGAGGCCCCATGGAGCATGATGTTTGCTGATGATGTAGTACTTTGTTCCGAAGAGAAGGCAGACCTGAGTGGACCTGGAGAGGTAGCACAATGGATTGGAGAAGAGAGGAATGAAAGTGTCAAGAGCAAAGACAGAGTCCATGTGTTTAAATGAAAGGCAAGGAGGGAGCGTACTGATGGACGACCAACAGCTGCCAGAAGTAACAGAATTCAGTATCTTGGTAGTCTGCTACAATCGGATGGAGGTGTCGACAAGGAGATCAGCAGAAGGATCCAATCAGGCTGGAATAATTGGAAAAGAATGTCTGGAGTGATGTGCGACAAAAGGATACCCATAAAAGTGAAGGGAAAAATAACACCAAACCGTGATCCAGCCAGCAATGCTGTATGGGTTAGAAACAGTCCCTCAAACCAAAAGTTAATGAAGAGATTGGAGGTGGCTGAAATGAAAATGTGTAGATGGGCGTGTGGTCTTACTATGAAAGACAGGTAAGAAATGAGGACATCCGGGAAAGAATGGGAGTAACAAATGTCGGGGTGAGAAGCAGAAGAGCGAGATTGAGGTGTATGGGCATGTGAAGAGAAGAGAGGAGAATTACGTGGGACAGAGAATGCTTACTCTGGAACCACCGGGAAGAAAGAAGAGGACGTCCGAAGCAACGGTGGATGGACAACAAGGCAGATATGCAGTCCATTGGCGCAAAGGAGATTGACACTCAGGACAGAAGGACTTGGAAGAAGTTCGTATCCGCCGCAGCGACCCCATACTAATGGGAAAAGCTCGAAGAAGAAGAAGAAGTCTTCGTTCACACATTCCCATCCTTCTTGGTCATACAATTAACGTCCACGACATCTTGGTCCTTCATGCTCTCGAGAATTTCACTTTCTTCCATCGTCCTCAAATCCCTGTGAAAGATTACTCCCTTACAGGTATTTGGGCCTATAGGAATAGTTACTTTAACTCGAAGATCATGAATTTGCGTCACCTTAAGTAAATCCTTAATCTGGGAGTTATATTGT
>NW_023663260.1:0-7500 GCF_015228065.2 Penaeus monodon
TTTTCGTTTGGATTGTCAGTATTATGAGTTTTAAATCTACAAAAAAAAAAAAAAAAACCCACAAAAAAAAAATAATATATCATTTATAGAAATGATGCTTTTTTGTTCATTTCCGTTGTTGTTATATTTTGTATGGTCATTTAACTTGTTTTTTTGGGTACAATATTTTTTATATAAAACGCAATAATAATAAAAATGATAAATGAAAAGATAATAATAAAAATTTAATGATAATAATATAAAAATAATAATGAAATAATAATAATAAAAAAAAAATAAAATAAAAATATAATGATCTAATAAAAAATAAATAAAATGAAAATAAAATGATATAATAAAAAATTAAAATAAAATGATAATAATAATGATGATGTGATGATGATGGTGATGATGAATACATATATATATAAATATAATAAATTATATTATATTAAAATATTATATTAATATAATATTATATATTAATAGATAGATAGATAATAGATGTAAAAAATTATAAATAAAAACCCGTTAAAAAAAATACTTAAAAACCCAAAAACGTGAAATTCTTGAAGAACATACACATCCAGAGGCATACAAAAAAAAAAGAAAGAAAAAAGAAAAAAAAAACATTAAAAGGCCAAAATAAAGGGTTTTGGGTCACTGATCAAAGACCATCATTTCAAAATTTAAATCTACAAATAAAAGACGAGGAAAGCTTACTACACATTCAGGGTATCTATTCCCTCCCCCACTATCATCGTTTTGCGTAAATTATTCACTGTGTTTGAGAACCATGAAAGTTGTAGTGAAAGAAGCCGAAGCATGAAGTACACCACCTGTGCATCATTTAATATTTTATTACGATAATGATACTCCATGCAGTACCGAATGCAGGGTACTTCAAAAGAAAAATATAATTTGAAGGATCATGTTTTTTTTTTTTTTTTTTAGTTTTTAAAATAAAAACTGTCAAGCTTAAGAAATTCAAGACATAGCTCAATTATATAACAAAAAAATTTCCAGTTTCCCAAATCAAGGTAATTCACGTAAATATTTTAAACCTTTTGGGTTTCAGCAAACTTACAAAACCCAGGCATAAACCCCAGATGGGGAAAATGTGAATCTATGGGCTGTTCTATTTAAACTTTAAACATTTTTTATTTTTTAATTAATGTGCCACTGAATTGACTGCAAAACACCGCATGTGTCGTTACAAATTGCTGTAAGCGGGGAAAGGGGAAGTGAAAAAATCAAAGAACACAGATCAGGAAGGAAATGAAAAATGGGGTAAGGGAAAAAGAAAATGATAATAAAAATAATATGTAAAAATAAAAATTAAAATAATAATAATAATATAATAGTAATAAAAATAATAATAATGAAGTAATAATAATAACTAGGAGTCAAGGCCTTGTGGCTTAAATCGAATTACGGGTGTCTTTTATTGTGCTTCTAAACCCCCATCCCCTTGTGTGCAAGGAGGGGGGCTACCATCCACTGGTGGTGCAGGATTGAAAGCGCACAGAAGTTGCTAGGCCGAACACTACCGTTGCACCACTCCCGGCACACGGTGGATAGATAGGAGAGAAGAGAGAGAGAAGAGAGCGGAGAGAGAGAGAAGAGAGCGGAAGAGGAGAGAGGAGGGGGGGGGGGGATATAGACTATAGAAAAATAGATAACTGATAAAAGGAGGGGTTAAGAAAAAAGGAAGGGGCAGGCAGAAAAAACAGAGAGCAGACAGAAAAACAGCAGCAAAAAGACTGCAGACAGACAAAAACACAACATACACAAAAATCCCCGACCCACAAAAATAAAAAAAAAAACAAGAAAAAAAAAAACACTAGAATAAACAAAAAGAACTGCTCAAAGAAACACCCACCCTGCAAATAGACGAAAGCTCCTTGATCCTCATAGGAACGCCCCCCCTCCCCAAACTTCCCACAAAACCCATCAAGAGCACATTACAAATAATACAGAAGGGCCCCTTTGCCACCCGGTCACGTGCGGCGGGGGGAGCGACACGGCACTTCGCAAATCCCTCGTGATGGAGGTCATCCCCCGGGGGTCAGCGACAGAGTTTTAGTGTTTTTTCTTTGCAGCCCACGGTTTTAAACGGGATTCTTCCGCGGGGGGCGAGTAAACAAAAAGGAACCCAAGGAGACACCCACGTGTAACGAAACGAAAATTTTAACATTTTTTATGCGCGCACGTATACACACACACCAACCCCCGCGCACACACTTGCCGTTGATGGGGATTTACCACACCCACACCCACACAACCCCCCACCCACACTGTGTGGGGGTTGGGGGTTGTGGGGGGTGTGTGTGTGCGTGGTGTGTGTATATAAATTAACATATATATATAAATATATATATATATAAAAAATAATATATATAAAAAAAAATAATATAATATTTATGATATATATATATATATATATATAATATATATATATAATAAAATGTAATATAATAAATATATTATTATATATATTATATATAATAATATATATTATAATATATAGTTATATATTATTATTTTTTATTTTAAACATATATATATACAAATTTATATATGTATATTAATTTTAAAATATATAATTTATAATTTTTATATAATTTATTAATTATTAATATTAAAATGATAAATTTTTAAATTTATATATTATATTAATAATTATATTATATTAATATATATAATTATATTAATTATATATATACATATCTCCTGGAAAGATTGCACTTATCCACAAAGATGGGTTATTTTCTATTGATTACAGTCAACAGAACTAGCCTGAGTATACATACGACTGTCGCGTCACTTTGCTGCTACTTTCGAGGTATAGATAACGTTTTAGTTATCTATAACTTTTACTTACCTCTAAATCTTGCGAAAAAGATAAATTAGGGGGTTCCTGACACACACACGTGTGTGTGTAGTATATATATATATATTATATATATAAAAATATTATAATATATATTATATATATATATTTCTTTTTTTTTATAAAACAATAAAAGAAAAAACACAAAAAACAAATATGCCCAGGGGCCTTTTCATGTATTGCTTTTTCAGGGGATGGTCTAAAAAGAAAAAGCGAAGAGGCCTTTGGGATATTCGTGTTTTCTTGTTCTTTCCTTCTTTGTTATATTTTACAATATTGTGTATCATTTTTCGTACGTATGACTGTGTGTATATGTATATATTATACATTATACACATTGTGTTTTTTGTATTACACAAATGTGTATATATGTAAATTACACAAGTGTATATATGTATTACGCCCAAAGGGGTGTGGGGGTATATATATATATATATATTTATATATATAATTATTTTATATATTATATATATAAAAATTTTATATATACCACACACATGTATATATATTAAAATAACATAGTTTGTGGGGGTACCCACACACACACATAAATATATTATAATATAAAATATATATATTATATATTATATATATAATATTATTATAATATATTATATTATATTAATATATAATATATTTATTATATATATTATATATTTTATTATATTTTTCATTATATATTTTAGAATATATATAAAATATATTATATTGACATGTATAACATTAATTATACAATTCATATAATTTCCACCCCACAACACTCCACCTCACACAACACACCACACACCAACACAACACACACGCACACCCACACACACCCCACACCACAACCACCCCCAAAAACACACAATTTATATATATATTATATAATTATTTATATATATATATATATATATATATATAATATATATTAAAACACACCTGTTTTCTTGATGGGACAGGGGAAATTTAAAGGGTTCCCTAATTTGGTTTTGCTGGTAATAAAATGTTTAATTTATATGTTATGTCATATACTATATTAAAATATATATATATATTATATATTTATATATAAATATACATATGTGTGTGTGTGTGGTGTATATACACACACACATATATTCATATATATATTTTATAATACATATGTATATTATATATATATATATATATATTATATATATATTATATGTATGTAATATATATATATACATATATATATATATATGTAGTGTGTGTGTGTTGTGTGTGCACACACACACACACACACCCACCAAAACCCCACACACACACCCACACACAACAACACCACACACCACACAACACCCCACACACACACCCACAAAACCCCCCACCAACACACACACACTATAGACGAACTGCATATATATACACAATACTACGCGCGCGCACGCACACACCCCCTCGCACACACAAACACACATATATATAAATGCATATATAGACGAACATACATATATAAATATACACAAACATAGGCGCGCACGCATGGCACGCACACACACACACCCCACACATATACGAGGGGGCTTCAATAAGTTCGTGAAAAAGGACAGTATGAAAAAACGGTTTCAGTTCATTAGGTAAATAACCATCTGCAAACGTTGATACGAGCCTTTTAAAGTCCGGGTCTGAGTAAAACTGAGGATCCTGTGATCTGAACCATGTCAGTGTAGCTCTTTTACCCCTTAAAAACCCAGGAAAATTGTATCTTTCTATGACTTTTTGGAAACAAAAAGAAGTCGGATGGGGCTAAATCAGGGCTGTTGGTGGATGTCGGACGATTTCCCATCGAAATTATGCAGCAGAGCTTGTCTGCCGAGCGCCATGAGCGAGTGCATTATCATGGGGGAAGGGGATGTAATTGTTTTTTTGCTCTCGAGGAAGTGAACCAACAAAATCCCCTCTGTATCCAGAAGACAGTGGCCATGACCTTTCCTCTTGAAAGCTCAGATTTTGCTTTCACTGGTCCACTTCTATCCCTGGGCAGCCACTGCTTTGAATTATTTTGTCTTCGGAATCGTACTGGCACAGCCTGTTTCATCCCTGTCACAATTCTATGTAGAAAAGCCTCAGAGTCCTCACCCCACTAGTTTTAAAAGTTCCATTGAAGATCTACCCTTGTTTTCTGCCGATCTTGAGTGCAGCAGTCTAGTGAACCATTGAGCAAAAAGCTTTCTTAGCCTCAAACTCTCCACCAAAGTGTGTGTGTAGAACCCACAGAAATGTTCAGTGTGTCTGCTACTGATTCTCTCCACCAGAAGTGTGTGTGCAGAAACCCCCAGAGATGTTCAGTGTGTCTGCTACTGATTCTCTCCACCAGAAAATGTGTGTGCCAGAACCCATAGAGATGTTCAGTGTGTCTGCTACTGATTCAGTGGTTATTCGTCTATCCTTTTCAATCCCTGTCGCAAACAGCATCAAGTTTTCCTCACAGACTGACGTTGATGGCCTGGGCCCCTGCGGGCTCAACTTCAATTTCGCTTCTTCCACTTCTGAATCGACTCATCCATTTGTAGGCTGATTTCGTGGGGCATTGTCACCATAAACTTATTCCAAACGTCAATGATTTGCCTATTCTCCCCAACGAATTTCACCACGAATTTAATGTTTGTCCTGGCCTCAATTTTGGTAGATTCTGTGTAGATAGGAAAAATGTGACCCTTAAAAACACGTAACTGCAGACACACAAATGATGTCAGTTGTATAATTTACAGGCTGTTATTTCGACCATGTCGTCTTACTCACAACTATTGTTTGCATCGCATTTCCCTTGTTTAACATTGTTGTTGGCCTATGTCAGATGACAATTTGAGTTGCATTAGCTTTATGTTCAAGAGGTTTTCTGGAAACTTTGCTCCCCAGCCCGTGCGTCCTGCATGACGCATCGGAGAGAAACGAGCGAGCCGGGACGATGCCTTGATTTTTTTGCTCCTCGCACATTGGAGCCAAATGCACTTCGTATGGTTTTTTTGGACCTTCGTGCTCGATGCAGTGAGTTGTAACATGTTTTTTGAATGGTGCCTGACTTTCAACTGGCGGGATGCGCTATTACCCCGCAATTAAGGGGTTTGTGTCTGAAAACGTCATAACATGTTGGTACAAGAATGTTCAGGTGTATTGAAAACAAAAAACCTTCCATTTGACTTTTAGTTTTTGGACTTTTTCCCCGCACTTTTTTTAAGACCCCTCGGGTGTGAGTGTGTGTGTGTGTGTGTGTGGTGTGTTTGGTGTGTGTGTGTGTGGGCGGTGTGGGGTGTGGTGTGTGGTGTGTGTGTGTGTGTGTGTGGTGTGGTGTGTGTGTGTGTGTGTGTGTGTACCTATATATTTATACACACATGCATAAGCACAACCCCACATATATACATACATATATATATATATATATAATATATATTTTAAAATATATATATATATATATATATATATATATATATCTTCTTTTAACGGTAGGGTCATGTCTGAGCCGCCCGTGATCACAGCATGATACTTAATTGTAGTTTTCATGTTGAGATGCTCTTGGAAATGAGTACGTGGTAGGGTCCCCCAGTTCCTTTCCACGGAGAGTGCCGGTGTTACCTTTTTTTTTTCGGTAATCTTCTCTCTATTTTATCCGGGCTTGGGACTAGCACTGACTTGGGCTGGCTTGGCCACCCAGTGGCTAGGCAGGCAATCGAGGTGAAGTTCCTTGCCCAAGGGAACACGCGCCGGCCGGTAACTCGAACCCTCGAACTCAGATTGCCGCCCGTGACAGTCTTGAGCCCGATGCTCTAACCATTCGGCCACCGGGGGCCTTGGCGATCATGGCTTCCATGATTTTTCTTGGCAATTTTAGAGCGGTGGTTTGTCATTCCCTTTCCGCCCGGTTTTTTTTTTTTTTTTTTTTTTTTTTTATCGAGCCACCATCTCTATTTACCCGCACTGACTTGGGCTGGCTTGGCCCCCCAGTGGCTAGGTGGGAAATTAAGGTGAGTTCCTTGCCCAAGGGAAAAAACGCGCCGGCCGGTGACACGAACCCCAAACTCAGATTACCGTCGTGACAGTCTTGAGTCCGATGCTCTAACCTTTTCGGCCACTGCGTCCCCATATATATACATATACATACACATATATAGTATATATAAACAAATATATATTATATATATTATATATATAATATATATATACATACACATATATGTATATATAAACATACATATATATAAAATTATAATTATATATATATTATATAATATGTTTGTGTGTGTGTGTGTGTGGGGTGTGTGTGTGTGTGTGTTGTGTGTGTGGTGTATGTGTATGTGTATGTGTATGTGTATGTGTATGTGTATGTGTATACGTAGTGTATGTGTATTTACGTCTATATGCATGCGTTTATATCTACATGCGCATATGTATATGTACTTAGATATTAGTGCACAAACGTGTTAAAACATTTGCCCGCACCCGTGTAAGGGAGCCCCACCGCCTCGCCCGCGCTCGCATGTACCCCGCTCTCCAAGCTTAAGCCTGATCGCCAGCCTCCGTTGATATATGACGCAGCAACTATGAGATAACGCTAATATGTGGGGGTGATATTTTGGCGTAATGTTTCAAGGTTGAGACTGAGGAGGAGAGGCCCGGGGAACCTC